>NC_089316.1:22023839-22280828 GCF_036669915.1 Pocillopora verrucosa | reverse complement strand
ATAAATGGGTGAGTGCAGTGAACTAACAGTTTTTTTTAAATCAGTGCAACAAATGGATAAAAATTGTTGCAAGACCTTTTCCCTGGTAAAATGTTTTAATTTCATACATAATAAAGTATTTATACTCACTGTCCCACAGAGATTGAAAGCTAACAACATGGAAAAATACATTGTTCATTTCAAGGAGAGCCACAGATGATAGTACTTCACAACGTAAATCACTATTTGCCTAAAACAAATCCCAGTTCATCAACAATTATCAAATAGAAAAGATTCAAGATATTTCTAACAGATTGAAAGGTGACAAGAAAAAGAAAGGTACACTTTATGATTATTTTAGACTGTTTTACAAACCATTACATTAAATATAGAATCAAATAAAAAAACCCTGGAAAGTCCATGCAAAAAACAGTTGCCCACAACATAAACATTCACAAGACTAGATTTCTTTCAATTACGAAAAAAGCTGCGGTGTGCAAGCGTGTATAAATATCAAAATCTAGGATAGCTACAAATAGCGGATCTTAGGGTACATATGTTTATTAATTTAAATCGTTTGTGCTTATAGTTTGTCAGTTGGGTAACAGCTCCTTGTAAGAGCATTTTCCTATTGCACCTTTTAATCACATTTTTTGTTTTCTCTTCTATTATCTCAAAGCAAAAAAAAATGTTTCAACTGTGGATAGCGAGGCCCCTCATAACAAGGAGTGTGCCTCTCCCTATGGAAGAGGAGGAGTCAAGCGAGGAGAAAGAGGTTAGCATGGTGGCAGTGGCCCTGGCAGTGGACGTGGTGACCAGCCGATGCCCACCATGTCATCCTTAAAAATTTTTATTTAAAACATCAAAATGAAATCAACTGTCTTTCATTCATTTTATAACTGTCATTGCAGCAGATGAATTCACCTATACTGCAAATAATAACTCAAAAAAAAAAAAAAGACAAAAACAAACTCCTCTACCTAACCTGAGAGTCGTAATGTAGAACTTTTTCCTGAGGTCCTTACAAAAACAACTGATGACCAATCTTCCTCTGTAGAACAGAGTAAGAGTGTTAGCAAGTGGTTACTGTATTGCACTTGGACTACACTTTTTAATTTTCGTAATTTGGTCCCTTTCAAAACAGAAATGCATGGGTTATGGTCGTTTTAAAGTGGAAACCCACCATCTGCGATGGAAAACTACCAAACAAGTAAGAACCAATCATATTTACCTCAAGCCTACCTTGACATAGTGTAACCCGTTGATTTTTCCGAACTGTTTTCAAATCAAATGGTATAAGCCCCTAGTATAGATGGATATAACCAATTAAAAAACCCGAGTTTTTTGCAGAATTAGTGAGAGTAAAATTAGAGCAAACAATTCGATTAACTATTTTGGGGAAAGTCAGTTATCCTAAATCTTTCGCCTAAAGAACTAAGCTTGGATACTTTCAATAGTATTGAAACCATCAATCATCCTACACATGTTTAGTGATAATGCCCTGTTGACCGTCCAGTTCCACCACATGGGCTGATATATGCATTGGTGCCACTGACATCGCCTGGGTGTGCGTCCCTGTACTACATTGTACTGCCCACAGCTCCCCTCACAACGGCTATCTCACAGTTTCCACAATAACTCTGTTCTTTATTGAATTGTTAGAAGCCCTCGATACGCGCTAACATTGAACGATTACCTTTAGACAGTTCCGAGGATGAACATACAACTAAGTATCGAAGGCAAATCATTTAAACGTGAATTTTTCATCGTCATTAACAGTTTTTGAGCAATACCGGTCAGTAACAAAAAGAAACTAGAAGCGAGAGAGGCTAACTGACGCAATGCCGAAGGAATATTTTTTCCATACGACTCCTCGCTGACCAAGCTGCGAACTACTTTTGCACTTACCCTCTTCTGAATGAGTAAAACGGTCGTAAAGACTTGCAAGAAAAAACTCCACCCTACGCAAGGCTAGCACACAATCTCCAATACAAAACTATACCTTTTACGGATAATAGAAGAAGAAATACAAAGCATATGCGGTTACATGTAAACTTTGGGGAGTAAAAATGAACTTCTGGCTAGAGGATTGCCCGGGCATTCTGGGAAAGCTAAACGCAAACTCTCATTGGAGCAATAGGAGGGTGTGACGGAGGTGTTGTCCATAACCATGGCTACCGAAAATGAACTTCTTCTAACCTTTGGCGGCCGGAATACTGCAGGAGGGAAAATCGTTACTCGTGCATTTACTTCGCCTGCAACTGATGGATAAACATATGCTGCGGCATATTTTGCCAACAGCATCGCATGGATAACCATTTTAATCTCCTGAGCGTAATTTATTGGCACCCACTTCTGTAAGTTAAGAAAATTTTCACAATTCCTTTACCAAGTATTACCTCGCCTAAACCAGGTCGCAAAATTTGAGACCTACATCGCTTCCAAGTTTCTTAAAGGAAAGGAATATTGACATGTGTTGTCTCAGGAAATATTGAAGTCACCCTGGTGGCACCCAGGCTGTGAATGGTGTATAAATGTATCCTAATACCCAGTACAAGAATTAAAAACCAAGGGCAAAGGGTTAGTTAAGATTATCGATATAAGCGACAGTTGTGCAACTCGAGATTTTTTTTTCAGCTTGCAGTCAATATCAATATCTGCTGGAACCAAACAATTCAAATATTTTGAGTGTTAAAAACAAAAACTACAAAGTACAGTATGTTCAGTCAAAAGTTTACCCAGTTCCCTAGGTCATGAATGAGAGTCAATAAAAGAAGTTAACATTGGGTTTTATAACCCTTCATAATTTAGAGATAGTCAAAAACTTTCTAAAATACAATTCGTCTGCGGCGCATTCTTTGTAACACAGACTACATTGCCTTGAAATAATTAACCGACCAGCTCATGCAGGACGGGCTTTATGCGCTGCCTGATACAAAAACCCAAAGAATACCCAGAGATAAAAATGTGGGGACCGTATTCCTATTACCAATGGCAGCGGCACAAACTCTGGGGTTAGAGGTTCAATTACTAAATGAAATTGCGATCAATACCTTATCTAAGATAGAGTATTGAGCTAAATACAGTACACCCATTGAGCCTCAATGAAAAACCTTTCACCTACCGCGCTGTAATTAAGGGCTCTAATACATACAAGTTATCACAACCAGTAAATATTAACCGACTTTGTAACGACATATTTTATTTTTGCTAACTTCCATTTTTACAATATTTTGTCTTGAAGTAACACTTATGAGGAGATCTCAAGTATTTCATACCACTAGATCATTTGAAAATATGTATATCTGATAGGTTGGTCTACTAATTCCTAAGTAACATTATGATATTACCATTTTTAATAGGAGCAGAAAGAGGTCAATTATAGGAAAGCTTTACACGTATCTATAGATTGCTTTTTTTCTCGGCAAATTTCATCATGAATCTGCAGTTTATTCACATGCATTCAATTATATTTACATCTGGTTTTCTGTGCTCGTATAAAGTGACAGATGATTAACAACTATATGGAATCAATGTTGTTAAATTAAAGAAATTTGCAAAGTTTTCAGTGCAAAATACAGATTTCAGTACAATCCATCCTTAACTTAAAATTGCTTCAAACATCATGAAAGATGAAAGTGGTGGGTAGTATGTCGTGCCAAACTTTTTGCAAAATAATTTTCCCCTCCAACAGGTAGCATTAGGATTTGGAAACACCGAATTATAATTGGCATGCCTATATATATTCAAACCCAAACTATCCCTTTAACAAAACATTTACTACTATACTAAAACAGTTACAATTAATAGCGAGCTTTTGCGATTTTTTCCTTAACCTACACATTTACAGTCAGATCATCAATTAACACTGATCCATTGCCTAAATGGCATGACTGGGCTGAAAATGGATGAACCGGCTTCCAAAATTAAACATCCATCTGTGGGCAGTTAAAAGTTGAGAGGTAGATTCAAATGTCATCAATGAAGAGATGTTGTGGAGACAACTCCTTGAACAACGAGATATGATAACACATAGGAGATGAGGATTGCCCACAAAATATACGGACAGGATTTTCACTTATATCTTAAACAGCTCAAGTCAATCCCTATAAGGGGAATGATATGAATACTTCAATCCCACCATAGTACTGGTATTTCAAAAAACGGCAATAATATGGTTGGCAGAGTTCTTTTAGTTTGGCAACTAATTTCTTTATCAGTGATGACATTCTTCACCAGATGAAACATTTATTGACTTTGGAGTATATTACTAACGTTATCTTTTCCTAATATTCTGAAAACTTATTTTTTGATTACATTACAGAGCTATTTTTCACCATAAACAACAATTTTCTTATTGGGACCCTTGATTGCGTCATCCCTATTCTGTTGGAAAAATTGTCCCTCTACCTCAATTTAAATAACGTTACTTGAGTAGCAGTTTTAAAAAAAAAACGGGATAATAGTTTAAAACTTGCTAGTTTACTGGCGGTGTACATACACATGTAATGTAGCAATAAATAATTTTCATTAGTCCCATTAAAATTAAGAAATATGAAGTTTCATCAATTTCAAACCCCCTTTATAAAATTTCACATCAGTGATAGTGTTTTGTGGTCTGTAGACACATACACTTTTGTATAGTTACAATAACTTTTCACAGTGTGATGTCTTTTCCCCTTACACCCCTTGTCATTTGGGTTTTTTTTTTTTTTCTTTTCATGCAATGTATTTGAAAACTAATATTATGAAACCTCTGAAATCCAATCTAAGCTTTTGAAGTTTATGTGTGGATAAATGAGGCTGAAAGAAAGCTCTAGTTTGGCCATTTTAGCATCAATCGTCCTGTATGCCCTAAGAAGTCTTTTCTGCTGAGCCAGGCTCTTACGAAGGGCCAATCAATGTAACTGTAGGGGCCTGCCACTTTAATCCTGTAAACACAATAATCAGAACACTGTGATTAAACCCCAGCGGGAGAACAATATCGTGCAATTATTGGGTTTGATTTATTGAGATGGGAGCCATGCAGCCATTAAGCATGAAATATGAAAAACCACAGCCTTCATTATGTGTTTAAATTAGCCAGTATCAAATGGAACACAAAAATGGTGACTGGCAACTTGGATTTAAAACGAAGATTTAAGGATCCTTACTAACAAATAATCACTATAGAACGAAAATTAACATTTATTTGAGTAATGTATTGAGCTGTACCTAGCATGGGTTGAAGGCTGACATAGATGCCCCTCATGAATATGTCACCAGCACAGAGGTTTGCTTTTTGTCAACTGGACAATGTGGCATTATGATTACATCATTGGTATGTGATAGACTGCTGACCACACAACTGCACGTTTTCAAAGAAGTTTGCTGCAGCACACAGAATCCATGTGATCACCACCAAGCGGCCATCTTTGTTCCATGTGAACAAGATATTCAGTCCATGTGTGATGTCCATGAACAAAGTCCAACAGATCTGTTTTCCCTCCGGCTGTAAGAAAGATCACTTAAAGAAGGAAACTTAAAAGAATTGTTGATAGGGAAAAACTTGAGCACGTAGAGTATGAGTTTAGAGAGTAATTTTATCAGAAATGTGTTGATGACAACCTTTAATTAACATTTTACTGTATAAAACCAGATTTTGTGCTTTCAATGTCCTTTCAAAATGGCGGCTTACATTTCAAATTTAATTTGCAAACAGCAGGAAAACAACAACAAAGATCCAATCAGTAGGAGAATGACCAGACTTCTGTCATCTGATTGAGGTTGCAAGAGAACTTCTTGAAACTGAAATAGTTAAATGACTAAAAACTGGTAGCCTGCTTCTTCGGAAAGCACATTAAGTAACATATGAATTTAACTGTACCCGGCATCACTTGTGTGGCTTCTTAAATAATAAAGTTAAATCTCTCAAGTTCCCCTTTCATGCCATGGGTACAAGATGTGTATAAAAGCTCCTGAAAAAAAGACCATCATTCCATACAGGACCGAGTAACCATACTCCTAGTCACTCCACGCTGTGAACACTGGGATCGTTTCGGGTGATGTTGGCCAAGTGGCCTGTATTCTATCACTAAACCTTTACTCAGAGACTCTTACATAACATCACGTGACATACTCTGTTCGATATATTGAACACCAACTTACAATTTTTGGGTTTACCTCCTGAGGTACTGAACCAAGGTTTGTCTTAATTCGCCATGTGGGATTTTTGATTCCCTTAACAATTTCCACTTGTTCCGACAAGGCATAGAACATGCAATTTCCTAATCCTTTATTGTCAGACCATTCCTTAAGCCCCTCTCTGATGCAATATTCCTCAGCCCTAATGATAGATCTGTTTCTTGCTCTTGACTCTGCTTTGCACTGAGTTGCATCTGTCTGAAGTTCCCTGGATGATTTGGTTGAAAGAACCTACAAAATGCAACATTTTTATTAATCTAAACTGCGGTGAAAAAAGCAAAACAATTGTCTGCTGTAAAAATCACAATTCCCATTCTAGTAAGAGAAAGTTTTAGGGTAAAAAGGAAAAGAGTTTTACCCACCAGCGTTCCGTTTTTTTGGTCCAGTTAGGTTTTGAAGTTCACTTTCTTCCTGTGAATGAATACACTAATAATCAAGAGAGAAGATCGGCAGTGAAGACAAATTACGATGAGGTTCTACAATCCGACCTATTCTGTATAAACTGGAAAAAGGAATTCTGGAAAAAAAGTACCGGCTTCAAAATATACTGATGTATTTCCTCTACTGCATGAATATGTGATTACTTCGGAATTGTTTTGAAAGAACACTGTATCAGTAATAGACATAAACTGATTTTGATAGAACATTAAGAGCTCCTCATGTCTCCTTGTTTCAGGCCTGGTTCAGACAAATTTATGGTAGTTTCTAATTGGATAAAAACTTCAAATGATCAACAACAATATCTACCTACTAAGCCTATCTGTCCGCTGTATCAGAAAGTCAAAGAAAATCAATTCGTTTTGTACACTTCTTACGTTTGTGGACTGCAAGAGTGCAATGGTATAAGTCAAACATGTCTCAGAAGTAAAAAGTCACCTTGCTAAGTTTTGTACGAATCATAGCCTAGGCCTGAAGTCAAAAGTTAGGAAAAGAGGAAAACGGCTGGATCTCCTTCATAGCCCTTGCCTAAGCTCTGCTCTTTGGGAACTGTCAATTATCATGTGTTTATTAAACTCCTCGCATTCTCTTACCTCTCCCCTTGGAGACAGTATATGAATCAACTGTTAGTTGCCTTGGATGACGTTTCAATACCTTCGAGCTGGGTGGGCCCCGAGTTCTGAAAACTTGTGTCTCGTCTTCTGACAGCTAACACGGATATAAAAGATATAGCTTTTGCTATATAAAATACACGTAAACAAACGGAGGATAAAAACGACTGATTACTATTCATGGGTTTAACATCTTTTTTATATGAGGTGTTCATTTTCAATGCTTTCCCGGTCACAGTTAAATAAAAGAGACCGAAAAGACGAGTAGCCCCCTAAAACACTTTTTTGAAGGATATTCAAAACATTCTCACCATGAACTATGTCCCACATCTTCTCCACAAGACTGTCACACTGCTTCTCCCAGCTAAACTTCTCTTCATATGACCTCCTCAGTTGTTGAATATCCCGCAGTCGATCTGATCTTTCCTTCTGTCGGACACTAGAAATTGCCTTTGCCCACTCCTTAGGGTCCTCAGACTCCACCACACTGATTTGCCCATGGTACCGTGCACAATGCTCACCAAATCCAGAGTTGCCACTGACAGAATGGGAAGACCAGCAGACAATGCTTCTAATGCTGTCAAACCAAACCCCTCTGTTCTAGAGGGCATGATACAGAGATCAACTTCACAAATATTTTTTTCAATCTCACTTTGCTTTGCATGAACTTCCTCACAGTCAGCGGGTTTTTATCAATTCCACTCGTCAGCAAATTCTTTGCAACCTCATCCTGTTTACCATCAGGTGCACCGCCACGAAAATCAGATGGTAAGACCTGTCTGTTTAGTTCACCCATTGCGCTAGCAGAGATATCGTAACCCTTCAAGCTGAAGTCCTCTGAGTCACCACGCCCAAACGTTAGAACATTCAATTTGTCCACGTCAACTGCAGCTTGTTTTACATCTGAAAACTCACTGAATGTGCTTGGTGTCAGTTGAATTATATCTTGGTGCTTCTCGCATGAGCGCAGGTGGGAAGAGTAATCCGTTGTCAACTTTGGTCCCACTGCTACCACAGCATCTGCCAACTGACACATTTCCACTTCAGTTGTAGTCTTATCTTCACCTTTGGAAATGGCCATGGGATAGTTTTTGTGCATTCCTAGTTCTTCAGGTGCAGTGTGCACCACCTGAATCCACTTGCATTGTGAGACTTCCTGATAACTGGGCTTGCTTACCAAGCTTTACAAACCATGACCCAGCACAAAGTCAATGTCAAGGTCTCTTGGTGGAAACTCAACCATTCAAGAGGATCACTGAATCCTGCAAGTTCCTCGTCTTCCTGGATGGAAACATTGTGACTAGATGCCATTCTCCTCTCATCATCAGAACAGGCAAACTGTGGGACAAGAAGAGTAACGTCCACTTCAGAGTGTTTGGCCAACAGAATGTCACGCTTTCTGTTGATGGTGGACAAGCCCCCCATGGATGAACTCCACTCACTGCCCAGGAGAGTCACCTTCAATACTGTGGCAGACTTCATTGAATTTGATTTCACGTTGCTTCGCCATGTGATCTGGCAGCTACATTGAAGAGGACAAACCCTGAAGGAAAAAAGGTCCTATCAGATTATGATTATTACATATTTTACATTGATCAATTCTTTACCATGGAAAAGCCAAAAGTATAAATCAAAAATAATTTTATCTTGTCTAGAATTCTCTGAAATATTTAAAACTGCAAAAACCTATCAGGGCTCCCTTTCTCAACACTGATAACAGCCCAATTGATATTCACATTAAGTAACCTATAGGACCAAAGCAAAGATGAAATCGAGGCTAGAAATCTTTGCTTCAAAGATCAGTATTATTAATTATACCTGGCTTCTTCTTTTTAAGAACCTTCCTTTAATCCACAAACTGGTGCTACCATATCCCAAGGTTTCCGCTTACAGATGTCCGGCTGACCTTCATTTACATCAATGAGGTGGAGGCAGTCCTTGTATGCAAGTGGTTTTGCACGTGGTCTGAGCATGCGCGACGCATTTCTTCTTTCCCTTGCATGACAGTTAGGACATGCACACACAGCCTATCCTCCAGTCCCCTCAGGTATGGCTTTCTTGTGACAAATTCTTTAGGGTATCTTCAAGAAATTCTCGAACAGAGTTGCTAGTTTGACAGAGTTTCTGTCCTACAACCTGGTCACTTTGCGCTTTTGTCGCAAGATACCTTCACAAATCCTGTTTTGCATAGAAGGACCAAATCATGTATATCTCTTCCAATGATGAGCCATGCTCCATTTTGGTACAGGGTGGGTGGATGAGTGGGCCCATGTCTTTGAACACCAATGAATGGATCGCGAGACAAGCTGCAAGAAGAGACCATGAGGGACAAAGCCATGGACAAAGAGGAGATACAATGGACATGGATCAGTTGATGATGGTTTCATCTCACAGAGTTCTCAGGTGATGACTTCAACTGAGCTGGTACAAGTACTTCTCCTCATTTGGGGAAACTGAGAACTTGGCGATCAAACCAAATTGCCTCCATCATGTCCAGGATGTCTTCTCTAATGATTACTGGCTCAATAAAGCGGGAGCACACATAATCAACGTGTTCCATGCTAAGGATGCCACTTCTTTCAAGTTACCGCCAGTAATTAGCATATCGAGCATTCTACATACAGAAGACGTAACACGAAGTCCAGCTAAGAGAGTCCATTAAATGTACCTTTTGAATGTTTTCAACATGTATGTACAAGAACTGGAAATCAATGTATCAAAATGTTGGAAATTACACTCTTAATGTGCACTTTTGTATCTTAGTCTCCTCAGAGGTGATCATTAGTTTTTATTCACCAGTGCAGAAGCCATTTAGCACAAGCAAAAAGAACTTTTCACTTGTGTGACTACAATTGTTGTTAGTGGCAGCAAGTTAATGCAAGTCTCTTGTAAAGTAAAAAGGCTGAATCAGTTTATGACTTGAAAAGCTGCAAAAGGTACATGAAATAACTTGAGGTCCAACAATTGTAAAGATCAAGAGTTACAGCCGTTGCTAGTTGCAGATTCATTAAAAAAAATATCACTCCTCATTTTCTGTTGGTCTAAATTATTAAACATTTTCTAAGTTAGGTCCTTTCAAAAATGAAATTTTTTCCTACCTGTTTATTGAAAGGTGGATGGTTATCAGCTGTTTGAACATATCAATCAACCACTGAGCCTTCAGTACAACTGTACTGCGGTGCTTGATTATCATCCCAAGACCATGGTAAAAACTGATCATGGACTCAAACTCTTTTGCATCTTCTATGAAACAATCTTTCTTTGCATAGTGCTCAAGTTGTTGCAGATTTCTGTGATAAATCTGTTTAGTCAACCAAAACTTCAATCACCTTTTCAAACACAACCATCTAGAAGGCAGCAGGATACTTAAAATGTATTAGAGTTTAAAATTGTATTATTAACTTCAGTTAGACATGTACTTATTTGTAGTCTTCCAGCATAAATTCATCTATTTTCTTGGTCTAGCTATCTCCAAACTTTAGGTACAATCCAACATTGTTATGGTTTCAATAAAAAATCTCCATTGAAGGAGCTGTGCCTTCTCAAATATTCATGAGACATTCACAACTTTTTAAAGACACTATTGTCCCAATGTCATGAAGTAGAGTTTTGTTTGTTTGTTTGCACTTAAATCACTGCTGTGTATTTCTACAGTCGGATGTTTTAAGAGTGTTAATGATCTTTGAAGTTGTGGAAGTGAGATATTTTTGTGGTCATATACATTTACATGCATATGCAGTTATGCTCCAAACACTGACTGCTCTTCAAAGTACTATTCATGACTGTTTAAAATAAAACATTGATCCCAAACTTTAAGAAAATGAGTGTTGCCAGATAAAAAGTTATTTGGTTTACCTTACAGGTATTTTCCTCCCCCATATAAGGCTCCTGCTTCACACCTCCAGGATTCTGTTCTGCAATTCACCTATTCCATCTACGTTTCCTTCTTCCTTAGCTGGATCTATTTAGAAAATGAATTCAAAGCATAATGTAACACAGAAACATGTGCTCACAATGAGAATAGTTTGTATCATACATGTGTGACTACAGATATTTTATAGGTGACAACATAGCTAAGATGATAATTCTCCAACTCCCAAATCATTTTCTTTTCCTTATTTTAAACTCTAAGATAATGAATCTGTCTGCAAAAATTTTTAGGCCCCAGTATAGTGATGCTGGTACATAAAGTAGCTGAAAGCTAAGAAGAATGCAGCTAATGAAAAAACCCAACTCCTACGTAGCTTCCAATATTAGCCTAAACCCATTCAACCAGGGCGGTATCCTTCACTTACCAATCCCACTTAAAGAGACATTCTACATGTCTACCAACCTTTTAAAATTCTAATGACACATGGCAGAACTGCTGAATGACATGTAAGTGTGAGTCAGATATAATTATGTGTATGCTCAATGCTTGCCAACTAGTATCTCCAATGGGCCTTTGATTAAAAGAAAAATGGCCACAAATTAAGAGTTCTTAGAATTGAACAAATGCCAAGTAGTAAGCAATTACAAAACCATCATTACTGCAAGTAACAAATTGTAAGGAAACGGACATGAGATATCTTACCTGTTTTATGTTTCTCTCTCTGCTTTCGAATCTTCTGGATAAATTTCTTAATCAAGTTTTGTCCTTGACTGTTGTCAATCAAGTTTTTTGATGTCAATGCAGATGCAATAGGTCTGACCACATGCTTCTCATATTCAATACCAGAAATTCTCGCCTGTATTTGTTTCTTTATTACTTCTATGTCTTCAACTGGTTGTCAGCATGTGTTCCAACAATAACACTGGGGGGCGGAGGTAGGCAGCTTATGTTGTGCATCATCATCTGGGTCATCAGTTGCCAGGCAACACCGTGTACTGTAGCCAGCCATGACAGCAAATTCTCCATGTTTGTTTCGTTGTTGGGGTTTTCCAATTTCACATCATTACTCCCTTGTCTCACGCAGGGTTCAGCTGCAGCATCCAAGGCTTGCTGAGATTGTGCACCAATATGTATAGTGCTCGCTGTGATAAGTGAATGGGATGGCTGGCATAGTACAGGTGCTGTCCTGCAAAGTCCCAAATGTCCATTATAAAATAGGATTCTTCTTTGAATAAATCACTTTCAATGTCCTTTTGCCTTGGAGATACTTCAACCACTGATTGACATGCTTCTCAGTATCAGGGGGTGGAGCAACATCAATAATTATCTCGGGCTCATCTAAAATGCAGTCCATTGAGTGTTCAATGCTAATGTTGTGCATAGCATCTACTGATGGGTAATCGCCTTTATCCTCAACCTGAGTAAAGAATCAAATAAGGGGAAATTATTTACTCTAAGTACCACACTGATGCAGTCTCACCAGCAAACTCATTACACATCTAAAATAACTGTGTCAAAGTTTGATGTAAATTTGATAAAATGATAGGACATGTACTGGGAGGGAAATTACTGTTTAGACTTCAAGCAGTTCCCTGTTTTTTAGCTAAGATCATTGCAAAGTAAAAAAATCAAGTAAAAAAAATTGAAGAATTTTAATTTTTGCTTCACTTTAAGGTTCATGTAATCTTCATTTGACATTAAACTTTTAAAACTATACTGTCATTAAAAAGCTGCTTTAAACATTGTGTGTGAAAAACATTTTTAAAATTCTAACATTACCTTTTTTCTGCCATGTTTAAAGCTATCTAAAGATCCCTCTTCAAAATCTGCTGGTGATATGTGGGCTGAATCTTTTTCAAAATCTTCTGTTGAACTTTTATCTGTGTTTTTTTGTCTGAGCTTTTCTTGCTGCATAGACATTTCTCTAGCATGATCATCTTCTTCTGTAAAAAGTTTCTCTGCAACAATCTTTGCCACATCTTTAGAACATTCCAACAGTCCTGGTTTATTCTCACCAATGGACTGCCAGTTCCTTGCAACTTGGTCAACATCAATTTCACACTTTGAAGGATCCACTTCAATCCCCTCAGTGCTCTGTTCTTCAGAGTCAAATGGAAGGCCTAGAAGACTCTTCTTCAAACTGGTTTTACCAGCTCGATCCTGACCAATGAGTAATATTCTGCCACGGTAAACTGTGACATATCCTTCTTGCAAAGCCCTTTCATAAGCCAGCTGTGCTTTGAGTCTATCTCTTGTTGGACCTAATAAGAAAAAGTTTTCACAAAACAAAGAAAAAAGTAGTTTGAACATTGATAAATTTGTAATAAATAATTGAAAAAAAAGCAAACTAAAGGTAAAGGTTGACAAATCAACTACAATAAATGCCTAACATGAATAATGTTGGAGTTAAAGGTTGGTATGCATAAACTTAACCATCAAAATTGTGTTTCTTTTTCTGATCTTAATGCATTTATTCCACTCATACATAAAAAGTTACAGAGTCAATCAAAATAATTCATCTGGCATAAAATGTAGTGATGAGTTTGGTGAACATGCACACCAAAACTAAACTGACTCGATGTTTTACAACATTAAGAATTAGAACCACTTATGACTGATCACACATAAGAGAGGTAATGACTTACATCAATTCTGTCAAACAGTAAGGAGTCAATAACCAATTCGTTGTTTGTGAAATAAAGATAAAAAGCGCATATTACCAGAGTGTAACAACTGTAAGTTTATAACAAGATTACGCAGACAACACCAGTGTAAATTATATGGAAATAATAATCAGATTTCAGTCAGGCTAAAAACAACTTCAAGTTTCATCCTTGTAACTTAGTCCACAATTTGTATTAGTTATAAATTTTGTCTGATAAGTCAAACGTTATTAAATTTTAAACACTCTCAATGAATCAAATAGAAAGCAAAAATAAAACAACAATTCCTAACAGTGAAATGACTTATGAAACATTTTAGCCTTTCATAATTCCAGTCAAATAGAGAGCAAACCTCGAAACAAGAATTCCTAACTGCATAGAATGATTTGTAACAACATTTACTCTCTTGATTCCACATCAAACCATATTTTCTTGTTAATGAACTTAAATTTCAATGTCAGCCAAATTGTTAAAATAAAACTTTTCAGCATATAAAACTTCCGATAAAAAATGTCATGTATTTCTTAAGTGATGCCAATTTTGTTAAATCTTACAGTAACTATGACAGTATTTACTTCATATTCTTCTAAGGCTTTATTGTGTAACTATTGCCAGCTGCCTGTAATAATCAGTAACAAGCAGAATAACCACTTGCAAGTCAATCATTAGAACCAATTTAGTAAATGCACATGTCACAACACCAGTGTGAACAGAAATTTCCTTTACTCACCTCGGAGATCTGAATATACTCGTTTAATTATTCTTCTATCATCTAGCTCCATAACACTTCTCATTCCTTCAACTGTAAAAGGATTCCCATTCACAAACAACGATTGGAGTTTCTTCAGCTGTTTTATGGCTGGATTTAACACAGTCAACTGGTTGCCACGCAGATCCAGCACCTCCAGTTCCACTATCTCACCAATAGCATCAGGAATGGTGGTTAGTTCGTTATCTGAGATGTGCAGCCATTTGAGTTTCTTCAGCTGTTTTATAGCTGGACTCAACACAGTCAACAGGTTGGAACTCAGATCCAGTCTCTCCAGCCCCACCATCTCCCCAATAGCATCAGGGATGGTGGTTAGTTTGTTATCTAAGATGTACAGCCATTTGAGTTTTTTCAGCTGTTTTATAGCTGGACTCAACACAGTCAACTGGTTGGAACTCAGATCCAGTCTCTCCAGTGCCACCATCTCACCAATAGCATCAGGAATGGTGGTAAGTTTGTTATATGAGATATTCAGCCATTTGATTTTCTTCAGCTGTTTTATAGCTGGACTCAACACAGTCAACTGATTGTAACTCATTTCCATTCTCTCCAGCCCCACCATCTCCCCAATAGCATCAGGGATGGTGGTTAGCTTGTTATGTGAGATGTACAGCCGTTTGAGTTTCTTCAGCTGTGTCAAACTTGCAGGGAATATGGACAGCTGGTTTCTACTTACATCAAGTACCATAATATTATTTAGTTTTCCAACATTTTCAGGTATTGTTTTAAGTTTATTCCGCGTCAAGTCAAGGTCCTCCAACTCAGTAAACTCCAGCACAGCTTCAGGTAGTTCAAGTAAATCCCACGCGAACAGATTTAATGCCTTTCTTCCGTAATAATTTGTTACGATCTTACCTCTCAGCTTTTCTTTAGAAATATGGGAATCCATGTCATATAGTGATGTAACTGTTAGAACGAAAAAAAAAACAAGCTGTGTCATTAAACGTGAGTAACTTGAACAAACTTTCTTGTGGCATTTATAATAACCATTGAACCAAAAATGGCAAACATGAGGTTTATAATTTAACATAACTGCTTGAGTTATACATGTTAGCAAAAAGGCAATTATGAACAAGAAAGATATTTGAATTAAAATACACTGAGTTCTCCGAGCTGCTTTTCCGAAAACATATGAACCACTTTCATTTCAAAATTAATATCCAACAGGAAAGAAATCATTAGTGCAAATCTATGGCTGGTTTTTTTTTGATGTGATAACCTTAAAGACAGTTGTAAATAAACCAAAACACGAATGATTTCTAAGCTGTAGATATTCAGACCAAGTTGCTAATTTTCAGACCTGTTATTTGATTTTATCCTCTGTAAGCTATTTTTACCTGCAATTAACAGAGTGAATTCATCAGAATATGGTCTCTGAAATTGGTAAAAGTGTCTGTTAGTGGAGCTGTCCACCTACAGGAATTATTCCCGCAAGTGGAAACCCAAGAAATAAAAGGGTGGATGTCCACTTATGGGAGAACAAGAAGGAAAGAAGACCATAATAAACATGGCTTTTTTATGTCAGATTCTCATCAATTTGAAATGAAACTGACAGCTTCCTTTCCCAAGAACAGATAGAGATTTGACTAAACCAATCCCCACTCCTCTGTTGTTCCATCAAAGGTCATATTTTTGTTGATTTGCAAATTACAGACAAGTTTCATTCCCAAAAGTCAATTATCATATTTGGAGTGTCCAATTACAAGATAGTGCAAAAAAAGAGGAAAATTTGAATTTCTCTTTCAAAAGTGTCCACTTTCACTTGCGAGAGAGTGTGCAGTCTGCTTACAGTAATGTGTAAATACAGAGTTTGACTAGGCTGCAAAATGGGGAATTGAAAAAAGTAACCATAAATAGAGCTGTCTGCTTACAAGAGTGTTCATTAGAAGAGAGTTTACTGTAAAATAAATTAATTAAGATCCATCATTAATTTGCAAATCCATCAAGGACTGTCTCCAAAACTTTATAAATTGTGCCTGGCTTCCTAAGTATTTCATTAGCAGCAAAATTAATTCAAGTAAAAAATTTCACAACTGCAATCATTAACCAATTTCAAAACTCACAACAGTTATTTAACCCTTCATTTTGCGTGCGTGACCAAGACAGGAATTCTCCTTACAAAATATCAACACAACATCAAGCAGATAAGTGATATGAGTAAAGGTAAATATCAGTTAGAGGATTATTAGTTGATCCAATACCAAATTCTCCAAACTTACATCATAAGAATGGCACAGCAAACAGTAAGGAGAATTACTAAAGAGATCTTGGGAGTGAAAGGGTCAAGGGAATGAGAGTGTTTATCTAAGAACAAAATAATTCATGTCCCCAAATGTGCACTGAATGCATTTGTTACTTTTTCAAACTAACAAGTAATGGTTAATAAAAACTCAGGGTTGACTTGCAATAAAAGAAGTAACAATTTGAAACAATGGATCTTTAATATGTTCTACACAGTCTCAGCGCAAAAAAAAATCTTTAATTATTTTGCAGAACCTTAATAATTTGCAAATATCAGAATTAAAAAATGTTGAGGAAGAAAACTTTTCATCTGAAAATATTACTTTTTATCTGTTAATCAAAACTATAACAAAATTCTTCAACATGATTGCTTATCACCAGCCTGATTTGAGCACTAATAGTACAGTGTACACACCATGCTTGTAACTGGGCGGTGTAATAGGACAGTTAAAGGGACAGTTAACATGTCATGCCTGTGGAAGTGGACAGAACGTGTCATGTGCGCGCATTGTTGTGTGTGTTGTTGTTGTTTTTTATGAAAACGTATAACCGATGTCTAGTTTCTTCTCAAATTGCCATATTTTTATTAATTGGTAACAGTTAATTGTCTAAATTGTTCATCAAGAGTATTATTCCATACAGAATTGGACATCAGGAAGTCCTGTGAACAAACATGGCAGAACCATGAATGACCATGGTCTATCCATGGTCTTGGCATGGGGTAGCAAGGGATTACTCGATGAGGTTCAGCATGATATCAAACATGTTTGTGAAGAGGAATTCAGCTATTTTGAATTTCCCTCTGAGTTTGCAAAAGTTTGAGAACAGTACATGTACTATAAGGCCTTGGAAACTGGGTAGACACTGATCTTGAGAAGATAAATGCAGTATAAGCTTCAGATATTGCATTTTATCATGTCAACTTCGCACACTATTGCATATTGATTGAATGCTCTTGACCAATCAGCTTTTTTTATAGCAAATCTTATGTATAATAATCAAAATTATTGAATATGTATGGGAAAGTTTTTGTTCTTTTCACAATTAGCGGCCAAATACTGCAATTAAAATTTTTTGGCTTGAAATGCACATTACAAGTATGATGTGGTTACTTATACATCTTACTGAAGGCGACTGCTAATGAATCACTAATAACTAAGTTAAAAGGTTTCTAAGAATTTGAATTGTATCTTTTCACTTGTCAGAGGTTCCCCTATACCCCTTTGTAAAACTCAGTCACATAAAAATATTTGGCCTTTTCATACATCACGGGTAATATCAAAAAATTATTTCACGTTCACGCCTTTGAGACATCTCACATGAAAGTAAAAAACCAGTTCCCTGACTAAATTTTCAATTTTTCTAGTCTTGACTAATGATGACAGAATATCTTGCATTCTTTGTTCAAGGAACATTAGAGGTCTGGTTTATTACTTTTATTGATTCATACAAAGTTCATGTCCTGTCAAAACCCAGGTCAAAACTTAACACAACCGTTTGAGAACAATTCATTTAAAAAACCATTGAAAAGCCACGAATTCATCACGCAAAACAAAATGGTTCACGAATCACGTTTAATTTCACTCTTCATTTACGAGTCACGCTTAAATTAAAAAAAAATACTTCAGTGCGAACATGAGAAATCAACTTATCTTTAATCACAGAAGTCAAATCACGATCCACGAGAAAAAAATCGTCCAATCATGCTTTACGTAAATAGTAGAGGGACTCCTCTTGTCAATTACGGACGCAGACAGCGAGCAAGTTTTATTTATTTCATTAAATACCTGACATACCTGCATTTAGATCATGCATTAATTTGGTTACTTAACAGATTTAAGAGGTTTTGAGTTCCTTTCTAAATTCTGTCAGATAAAATCAAGTACAATCCATGGAATTAAGCGAGTACTTTGTTTTCAGTTCAAACACTTCCATTGCTGAACGTGAAAAACTGAAAACTAATCGACGTTGAACAACTACCAGACAGAATGATTAACGATCAGAGCTGATTGACGTCAACACTAGCAGAAATAGTTTGTCCCCTAATTCTTTCCATTCTTATGAGAATCTTTTATCAAAGCTTTCTGTTAAGGCCATCTTAATTCACAATCACTGATTTCCTTTTCCCTGTTGCTGAGAGTACTTAACTTTAACCCGTCTGTTTTAGAAGGCCGACTGAACGCGCCTTTGTTTAACTTTATCAAAATCGTTTTGAGTCTTTGTGCTCAGCATTTGACGGGCGTCGCTAAAGTTGTAATAGATCAAAAACCCATGACTTAAAATACAAAGGGAAACAAGCGAATATTAAAGACATCAGAGAGTTTGAGTGAACTGACAGAAATGACAGCTGAAGCACTTCAAGGGAAATGACTTCAGTTCGATCGAGCGGAGAGTGTTAGTTCTAAGCTGAATCGTCTCTGTTCACGTTGCACTCTGTTCACGAGTCTAGCGAGGCTACACTTTACAAGGAAGCTAACTTTTTATCTATACTGAACATAATTCTTACCTCTTAGCAATGTGGATAACAACTGCAGCGGACAAATAGAAATGAAATACAGATTGTTGAAAATCTAACCGCTCGGATCAGTATGGACACTCCTTAATTAACTTCCACAAAAATACTTCAGGCCTCTCAAACGTCACGCGACCGAGGGCCTGTTTACATGGAGTTACCATGCCGAAAAGAGCATAACGCCTAAATAATGACCGATTATACAAAATAAATGGCTAAATTCTTATCTATATTGAACATAATTCTTACCTCTTAGCAATGTGAACAACAACTGCAGCGGACAAATAGAAATGAAATACAGATGGTAGACAATCTAACCGCACGGATCGGTATGGACACTCCTTAATTAAGGGCTTGTTTACATGGAGTTACCATGCCGGAAAGAGCATGACGCATAAATAATGACTGATTATGCAAAAAGTTGCGCTATGTAATTGTCACCATCGCACTCGCACAGCACGCACACCCATGCAATTAGCATAAGCACGAGCACCGCACTTTGTATAAATTATAATGATTTCGTAATGAATAAAAGTTGTAAGTTTTAACATGGAACTGAGCAAGTAACATGGTAGCAGTGGTTCTGGTTGATTGTTTCTCAACGGATATTTGCATATAGCGATCTAAAAGCCAAATTTTCTCCGGTTTAAACCAAGACGACTTCGAATACACTTTGTCTAGAATTCAAAACAACGGGAGATGAAAGGCATGACCTGGAAACCTACATCGAAGATTTGACAGATTACTGCGAAGTGCAGAATTGGTGCGATATATCGAAAGAAAGTGAAGCAGCCAAGAATCACGATTCACGAATAAGGAAAAACTCAAATCACGATCCACGAGGAAAAAAATTGTCCAAGCATGCTTCGCGTAAAAAAGTAAAGGGAACCCTCTTGTCAATCACGGAGGCAGATAGCGAGCAAGTTGAATTTATTTTATTAAACACCTGACATACCTGCGTTTAGATCAAATCAATCAAGCATTAATTTGGTTAGTTTACAGATTTAAAAGGTTTTGAGTT
This sequence comes from Pocillopora verrucosa, assembly GCF_036669915.1. NCBI lineage: Eukaryota > Metazoa > Cnidaria > Anthozoa > Scleractinia > Pocilloporidae > Pocillopora > Pocillopora verrucosa. The sequence continues at coordinate 22,260,540 of NC_089316.1, read as the reverse complement.
CATTTCTAACTTCTGTCAGATGAACTCAAGTACAATCCATGGAATTAAGCGAGAATTTTGACATCAGTTCAAACACTTCTATTGCTTAACGTGAAAAACTGAACACTGATCGATGTTGAATAAGTACCAGAGAGAATGATTAATGATCAGAGCTGATTGACATCAGCACGGTCATAAACAGTTTGTTGCTTTATTCTTTCCATTCCAACGAGAATCTTCCTTCAAACTTTCCGTTAAGGCCACTTTAACTTACAATCACTGATTTCCTTTTCCCTGCTGCTGAGAGTGTTTAACTTTCACCCGTTACACGCACACCCATGCAATTAGTCTAAGCACCAACACCGCACTTTGTATAAATTACAATGATTTCGTAATGAATAAAAGTTGTAAGTTTTAACATGGAACTGAGCAAGTAACATGGTGGCAGCGGATCTGGTTGATTATTTCTCAACGGATATTTGCATATAGCGACCAAACAGTCAAGTTCTTGGTAAAGTTTCCACCCAGTCCCATATTTCATTATGCATTCAGTTCTTGAATAGAGAAAACAATGACTAAAACAACACATTGCCATTGGGAAAACAGATTTGTTTTACAATAGTATGAGGCTGTGCGGAAATTTTACCAAGTTCTCTCCGGTTTGAACCGGTTTGAACCAAGCACGACCTGGAAACCTACATTGAAGATTTGATCGATTACTGCATAATGCAAAATTGGTATGATACATCGAAAGAAAGTGAAGCAGCCAAGTGGACTAAGTCTGATAAAGCTATGGCATGCCTCAGGGCATTTTATCTCCTGCGGTTAGAACGGTGTACAAATATAGTCTGGGTCGGACACAGGCAGCCTAAGCTCCAGCTGTGAGATGATCATCTTACGAAATAACCGTCATGGCGAAATGGTAAGAGTCTGTATGGGAATATTTACGACCGCTCTAGAGAATAAAAAAATAGGTCAAATTCTCACAAAAATACCTCACCTTACTGCCACAGTGCATTGCCTGTTATCTGACCGCTTACTACGTTGAAGAGAACCTATTTTAGCGAGTTATCTATTTCGAGGTTTTCTACGTACATAAGTAAAGAGGGTCTCCTATAGGTTTCTTCAATCCCCCGATCCCGACTAAAAATTTCTCTCAATCCCGTAATCCCGATGGTTTATACCGGCAAATCCCAATACCTCAACTTAAAAGGGCCTACTATTTAAGAGCGCTTGTCTGTAAAAATCAAACATATCGCGGCAAGGGTGGAAAATTCGATTTCTTTCTTATTTTAATGTTAGATAGGCTAGGCTATAACTAAAATCCCTGGATACATTTTTGGCAAAATATCTTTTTATTTCAGAGAAAAATAGAAGTAACGAAATTCCGTTAAAATCGTCATTTTTAGCAGCAAATTATTGCACGAGTTCGAAGGCTTCGCGTGCAAAAACAAATCACTATATCTTCTTTTAAACAATCAAATCTTCTTTCTCGATCTCACAAGACCACACAAAATGATTTTCGTAAACATTGCGCTCTTCTTTGCGCTTATTAAAATAATTTAATTTCGAAAGCATGCATTTCTCTTCAGTAAAAATACTTCGTGAATAAAATTAATTTTCACTATGTGCTAAACCTTCATATGGATTAAGCTTTTGGTGGTTGAATTTCGAAAACATGTTCTCAATATAACTGTAAAAATTTGTTTGGGCAAATGATTAAGAGCGATAGAAAAGTTTTTCAAAGTCCGTTAAAATGCAGTTATTTGACCTTTTGCGGTCAACATTCCAGTCGCGAGTCACACATATTTTAATATGTTTCAACCCATAGGAGGCCGAAAAATGTACAAAGAAAGATATTTCCAAATGCTATAACCTCATTTGCCGCAGAAGACCGAACGAGAGACCATTTTAGAGTGATTCTCTTATCGTTCGTTGTTTTAGGTCTGTATAAATGATAACGTCCGATGAAACCACCAACCCTGTCGAACACCATCTTGTTGTCAAACGTTCGATATCTTTCTTCACTGTGGCATCTTATTCAACGGTTCAATTGACTGCGAGTATTGCTCAGTTCACAATGCACTAAAAGATTACATCTGACAGTCTAATTACTGGGATACCTGTGGTAGCCCAGTCATAAAATGCCTTTGTTTTTTTGTCGTCTTTTTTTTTTCCTCCGTCACAAAATGGAAAAATTGCGCAATAGTACCCAAAGGTCATTGGGCCCTCAACACCATGACAACTAACTGTGATCCAATGAGGTGTTCACATGCTGATCACGTGTGTTATCTTGATGATGATTGACGTTGTCATGCACAGACAGGGTCGGGTCACATGACGAATCACGAGATTTTGCTTATAAAACTCTTTGGTCAGTTGTTTTGTATTTCAACGTATTTAGATTGCGATTTCCTGGAGCTTTGTGGTGCAAACGCGCAAAATACTTACAGACGCATATACAAGTCGTTTTAATCGCGGCTAATCCACACTGAAAGATGTTATTGAGCGGTAATTTTGGAACGGATTGAGTCGCGAACACTTGAAAGCCTTGAATGCCTTGTACGCTAAGTATGCCAATGTCTTAGTTGAAAAACGTTCACTTGTTGTAAAAAGCAAAATATGCAATCTGAAACCAAACTGCATATACTCTGTGCAATCTATTGAACAACACTACTACCGTGAGACTGAAGAACATAACTATAATGCAAACTGCTTGTGAAGAAAGACGACATGTTGCATTCACTTGATGGCAAGGAACGTAGCTACGATAACAGTACGAATGGTATTAATTTCACGATCAGAAAGGTGAATCTTATATTTGTTTTCATTGTAGTTGCATGGATATTCTTTTCTAATAAATACGTGATCCAAAACCCTGTGTTTTTTGTGTATAATGCTATTATGTTAAATATTGTTTACGCAATTGTCTCGTCACAGGCAGCCCAAGCTCACGTCTCGAGAAAAAGATGAACGCGTCACGCGTTGTGTGACTCGGTGTTAAGTTACGAGAGGAACTGCACGTTATAAGGAATAGTATAGGGAACGAAGTATGGTCGATTTACAACGATACATATTTCGAAATATGAACATTTTTCTCGTACAATCAATAAAACTTACTCATACCCTGTGTATCCGTTGTATTTTCTGGCGATTTCTGCCGTTTTAAGCTTGCTTTACCATCACTGGTATTCAAGTCATCTACTTTAATTACGTTGGTAAAATCTGTACAGACTCACACCAACCAACTCGCGCACAAAGTAAGAAGACTATACTGAAGGCTTGAAATAATATTGCGATCGATTTTCATCAAGAAATGGGCCAGGAATATTCCACAATAGTGCAAATGATACTGAAGGCGGATCGCAGAAAAGCGATTGCGTGACGCTCGGTAAGCTGTAAGATGACATGTTATTATATACCAGACGTAAAAACTCTTCAGATTCTTAGTCTACATTTTGTACCCACTCTGCAGTCTATATTTTGTATCCGGTCTGCAGTCTGCTGTCTACATTTTGTAGTAACAGGTATCCGTGGCACCAATACAGTTTATTTTTGGTTATAATTTATTCGCAAAACACACATAATCTACCACAAAATACCTGTGAGGTAATTCGACATTTTCGTTCTTTCCCACATTAATATTCTTCTCTCCTTTTGTAAGAATGTAGACATCACTCACAATGTTTCAAGTAATCCACCCACCCTACAAAAAAGTAACTCTTGCATGCATAGCATGCCTATGTTTTGAAATAGGTGTATGCCCTTGGCCAGACTTGAGCGCGCTATTTCAGTATACTAGTCCGATACCCGTAGTATCACTACACTTGGTTCCAAGGATCCAGTACCATCCAGGTATCCCAGTTACCCTGCTCACAGGGTCCAGCTCAATGCTAAACTGAGTTGACTACAAACATGTACGCCTTTGAGTATTTGGGCTGTCACGCAATACCGGTGACTGGAACTTTAGGGGATAGGTGAAGGGCAAAACTCCATATAATTAAGCACTATCAGAATTGAACTCTTGGAGCCTAAAAAATATTTTATTCTGTAAACATTTTTGTAATAGTGTCATCTTTGTCTGGTGACAAACAGTAAAATACATTTATTTATTGGAGGGAATTATTCTTGTTTTTTTTGGCGCTCTGTGCCTGTCGTACCTATTAGGGGTGTTTTTCTTTACACTAAAATTGCAAGGAATACCCTAATAGCATGAAAGAGAACCTTTTGTACATTTGTACCATGCTACAAAACGCAGTGGTGGGGATGTGTGGCTTATGTGAGGCTGGGGTGCTATGTTCCGTGGCCAATGGGTGGGGCTTGCATAAGGGAGTGGTACTATTAACCACTGTTAACAGACCAACTTCCGTTTAAAACCTTAAACTACAGAGAGGCTGACATATATGCGCTCGGCAGAAAATAAGGTCGATCTCATCTTCAGGACCGGTAAATTTGAAAGCCAACTCATGACTTGCGATATATCTTGGTGCATGAAAGTAAAGGAACAATTTCCGTTTCACACATTCGATCTCTAGTGTTGTAACCACAAACCCCGCCAATAAGCGACTTGAACGAACAACAACCTTCCATTTTTTATGCAACAAAGTTGACGGTGTAAGTTAGTGTATTTGTGAAAAACAAAGTCCGAAGCCCCGCCTCTGAGCGAAGAAAAGGCATCGTGTAATTATCATAAACCAGGTTTTGTTTACTTAGGCTTACTATTTTTAGCAGGTACTGAACTTAGCTTTTCAACGAGTATTGGCTGAAGGCCCGATCTCCGCGACTTACATGAAGACATTTTGATGTTCACAACAATAAAGAAGCTTAGCAGCAGAGTGACGTCTTTTTACTTTCCCCTTCCCCTACCCCCTAAAAAATAACTTTCCATTGCATGATTTGCATTGCGTGACGACTCTCCGTATACAAAACTACGTTGACTGCAACATATGTGTAGTGCCACTTTTAAAAGCATCGCTCCGATCTACTGCACCACAAACCGAACAACGCAGTGCAGAAAGATGTCAAAAGTTTTACAACGAAGGTTGGTGACAGTTCGCAGATTGACAGGCAGTTTCATCGGATGTTATAAATACGACGAGCGACAAGATAACCACAGTAAAATGGTCTTTGGATTTTTCTTCTACAGCAAATTAGGTTAGAACATTTGGAAATGTCTACCCATGTACATTTTCCGGCCTCATATGAGTTGAATCATATTAAAGTATGTGTGTGACTCGCAACTGGAATGTTGACCGCGAAAGGTCAAATAACTGCATTTTAACGGACTTTGAAAAGCTTTCGTATCGCTCTCAATCATTTGCCCAAAGAAATTTTTACAATAATATTGAGAACATCTTTTCGTAATTCTACCGCCCAAAGCTTAATCCATTTGAAGGTTTAGCACATGCTGAAAATTAACTTTACTCACAAAGTACTTTTACTGAAGAGAAATGTATGCTTTCGAAATTAAATTATTTTACACGCAAAGAGGAACGCAGTGCTTACAAAAATCGTTTTGTGAGGTCTTATGAGGTTAAAAAAGAAGATTTGAGTGTTGAAAAGACGAGATTGTGATTCGTTTTTGAATGCGAAGCCCTCAAACTTGTGCAATAATTTGCTGCTAAAAATGACGATTTTAACGGAATTTTGTTATTTGTATTTTTCTCTGAAATAAAAAGATATTTTGTCGAAAAAAATATCCAGTGATTTTAGTTATAGTCTAGCCTATCTAATATTAAAATAAGAAAGAAATCGAATTTTTCACACTTGCCGCGAAATTTAGAATTTGTCTGATTTTTACAGACAAGCGCTCTTAAGTGATATTCTTAACTGCAAGGATCGCTTTCATATTTGTTTCTTCAACCGCAGTTCATATCATATATTTGCAGTCATTTACTCACCATTTAGAGGGTTTACTTAAAACCAAGAGAATGACCAGCTCAGCGTGTAGAACGCTGCACCGGTATCGCAAAGGTGATGGGTTCTAATCCCGCACGGGCCTGAATTTTTCTCAGGTCTTATTTTTACTGCTATTTGAGTAGTGTTCATAACTGCTAGGATCACTTTCATAATCATTTCTTCAACGGCAGTTCACATACCGGTATATATGATTTTCATATATTTTCAGTCATTAAAGGGGCCTTTTCGGTGAGTGATGATTTTCTCAACCAGTATTGATCCGTTGAAATCTTTGCTCACCGTCAGGCGTAAGTTTTTTCCACTAAAACGGTGTTACTGTTCGTTTTAGAAGTTTTCGAAGTTTTGCACGAATAACGTACGCTAGTCACAGTCACAACTTCCTTCTGTTTAACTTCGATCACGAAAAAGCGTATTAGTAAAGACAGGTCAGTAGCAAAGAGACGAATAGCAATGTCAACAAAAGCATAAAAAAAACAAAAGGTGACAGCGATCCCATAGTTCCATAACAAGGAAAATAAAGAAAAATTAACTGCCGTTGAAGCGAACACTTCTTCCGAGGCGAGAAACTCTTCTGAGGAGAAAATTCGCCTCTCGTTCTAAAGATGGAATTTCGCCAACATCACATGCGCTCTCCTTGTCAGCCGATTCTTCATCACTGCTTGGGGAATCGTATTCTGACATCCCATTTTCCTCTCGAGTTCAGAGCGTTCTAGGCTGACCGGCTCACCCGGCTGAATTTCTCTCTGATAGAGATACGATGAGAGAGTTCCAGCTCTCCTGTCTGACAGAACGCTGACGCACTGCAGCACCAAATGTTTGCGCCCAGTCCCTCATCTTCTGTACGCTTTGTGGTGCCATCGGTACAGGTGGTAACGGTTTAATTACTGATATGGCTGACAGGATCATAATACGTTCGAGCACAGCATACGGAGACTATAGAAGGCCGCTCAATGGGTTATCCTCTGTAATCCTTCCTTGGCTGCATTTCCAAAGTTTCTCGCGTAGTTCAACAACTCAGCAGGTTAAGAGAGTCATATCCGTATAATTCTGAGACTTGCTGGAGGTTTTCAAGGCCGTATTTAGGCATTTAAACAGACACAACAGTCTGAGATGACACATTACCGTGTGGGGCACGAAGAGTTTTTGTGAAATTGGCAACCTCGCTACTAAAAAGCAAGACTTTCCCTTCTTATAAGCACCCAAGACCTAACTTCTCGCTAATGAACCAAGGAAGATGAAAAAAAAAATGTATTTTATAGCTCCTGGAAACGGTAATTTTTTCGAGAAAAAAAAATCACTCGAGATGATTCTGTATTCACTGAGCAAACACCTGAACCCTCATACAAGGGAAATAAGCAAAAGTGACAGGATAAAAGCGAATGAACCTTGCGTGGACTGGATTATTCAGTGTGTGCTGTACCACGGTATTCAAGTCTGAAAAATCTGCAAGCACAAAATGAAATCCAGACATCACATGTTGCATCGTGATGGTTTAAACAAAAATTTGGCAGATTTGTTTTATCATCCCAATTAATTATTATTTTCTATCTTAAAGGAAGTCAGTCGTACACCACCCAGAATCACCCTCCCCTCCCTCTCTACAGCAACTCCCTTAAATTACACCTCATGAAGCCACGGATGGTGAGAGCGGATTCATTTCAGAGTCAGTCGGTGACGATTTCATTGACATAACTTTTTAATGAGTGGCTGAGTAATTTTTCCAATTTGAGATGTTCGAAAAATGGCTTCTCGTCGGTGGAAAAGATGCACGGCTCTAGATCAGTTTTACCGCTTTTTTCAGATTGTGTGCCATAGAAATGCTAGAATGAATACCCCTCATAATATCGGTCAGTTAGTACGTGTGCTATGATTGGTCAAAATAGCGCACTCAATTACACTAAATTTCTAGCTAAATTCAAAAGTTTATTTGAATTGATATCTCCCACCCTTCATTTGAACCCAGAGATGTAAAAAAAGAATCTTGGTTACCTCCTTTTATTAGTCTGTATCGAGCCGAGCCACTACCGCTATCGACAGAACACATTATAGACTTACTGAATCGTTGCAGCTTAACGTCAACTTACTTTCAGCACAACGGTAAACACTACAAACAGTTACGCGGTACAGCTATGGTGTCTTCAGCTTCCGTTGTTGTAGCAGAAATTGTTAAACGTTAAAGTGAGAGACAAAACCAAGAAACACACTGTAAACCAAAAGCAAGCGAAGAACAAAACCAGAATTAGACACAAAAACAAGTGAAAGGCAAAAGAAAAGTTCGAGATCAACATAAATAAACAAGAACCGGGAACAAAAAAAAAAAAAAATAACCATAAGCCTGATTGCAAAGCCGTTACAAACGAATCTTGTATTCGACCACACTCCATGCCAAGGGGAATATTACCAGCGTCGCAAACCGAGGTACGTCTCGTTTCTCCTACGCAATCGGCACCGTCATTTTTCGGTCTTGGGAGCAATCTCTTTCTCTGTATCGAAACGGCAACAAATTGCCATCCAATGGGATCTGGCAAGAACTCCAAGCAAACCAAGAGCTCCAGTTTCCGTCAATAGGTTTTGGTTTATCGCCCCAATTAGGCCAAGGCCATACACCAACACTTTGATGTACAAAAATAGATAAAATCATGAACAACTGTTCCTCATGTCGGACACACATGGCGATCGTAATCGTTCAGAAAAAATCCAAATAAAGTCCAGACGAGTTTCACCAGTCTTGAAATGAATTAGGTCTATAATCCTTGAGGAACAACAAAACGTAATCGGATAAACACTGAAGAGGCCTTCAGCGCTCAAATCGTTGTTTACTAATGTCGGTGTTCTTTTAACTGTGAATACGAAAACGTGTAAAATTTGAGACGATGGATCCGAGACTTCCGGTTTTAGCCCAGTTCATTTCCGCTTTGTAGCCAATTAGTACCCAGGATGCATAGTACGCTTGTAAGAATGGCGGATAAAGCAAGACGAAAGTGCGTTTGAAATAATGAGCTCAAACGGAAAAGATTACTGAAGAATCTCGGGCTTGGTGAAGCCTCTTGTGGGATGTAAAACAGAGGTGAGATTTTAAGCGACACATTGTGTTCAGTACGCCTAAGTAGCACGTGTAGTTAACACAAGTAAGTTCGTTTTAACAAAGTCAGGTTCAACATGTAAGACTTGGTCATGAAATGCCTGTACATGTAGTTGCTAAGGTTTGTAGCTAGGGACTCATCTAGTGTATACTCACATTTATTTCTGAAAGTATTGCTCGCATTAATCTTAGCCGTGACAAATTGCCCAATCGGAAAGTTATTTGAAACCTAGAAAAAAAAAATTGCATGGAAGGCACATGAGGTTTGGTTTGTTTATTTTTAATTAAGCTTAAATAATGCTAAGGAGTTACGTTTGTTTTTCTCCGCAGCAAAATAGCGATTACACATCGTTGCTGCTTAAAATGAATTTTTCAGGACAAAATTATCTTCAGGTTTCTTTTGTTATCGTTTTTTGCCTTGTTTTGCTTTGTTGTGTTTCGATTTACCTTCCAGCAAAGTGCAACTTATGATTAAATTAATCAAGTGCAGAATAGATTCTTTGGTTCACCACTGAAAGGAAATAAACAAAGTTTTAATGAAAGACATATTTCTTTTTGATGACTGCTTAACAAATGATCACAGTGTGATAAAGGTTTGACAAAAGTATTGTTAAAGATTAGTCACATGTTCGCTGTTAAAGCACTATGGTAATGTGATATCTGGGAAGATTTCTTTGCCACTGCACTTTAGGATTACAGAGAGTAACTTAACTGTTCAATAAGTGTCTCCTGAGTTTCAAATTTGGTAAAGGGTACAATTTTTTCCCTAATATGACTTACTTAACCCTTTACACCCTAACATCAGTATGCATATTCTCCTTGCTGTTCTTTATATGATTCCTAAGGTGCTGACAAGGAGAATTTGGTTACTGATCAAAAGCTTCTTTCATTAAGGATCATTTCCTTTATTCTCATGACCTTGATGTGTGATTCAGGAGTGATTTTGTAATGAGAAATTAGATACTGGTCACTCCAAGAGTTTAAAGGGTTTAAGAAAAGAAGGAAGCTCTAAGAAATAAATGAAAAGCACTCTTGCTGCCAAAAACCACATTGACTTAATTCAATTTGTATACATTTTGTGTTTCCATTGCATTTTCATTAAGTTTTTTTGTTTTCAAGTCTGTTACTTTCTTTGATTTTCTGTTACTTTTTCTGCTCAATTTACCTATGTTTGTATCATTCATATAAGTTCTTTACTGTAAATTTTATTCATTCTGATTTATAGTATAACTTTGCTGGATCATTTTTCTGAATGGCATTAAATGGTTCTCTATTGTCTTTAATCAGGATCTCATACAACATTTGTTTGTGTCTTTTGTTCTCCTTTATTTTGTTTTCTTGTTTGTTTAGTTCTGAAATAACTTTTTATTTGTAGTTTTATTTTAGCAACCACTTTGATTATTCACCTTGCTTTGATTCTTCACCTTTTTGCTTTGTTTGGAAGGATATTAATCCTTTAACTCTTAAGATCTCATTAGTGATTCTCCTTCCTGTCTGCCATATAGTTCTTGTGATGTTAATTTGGAGAATTTGGTAGTGGATCAACTAATAATCCCCTAATTAATATTTTTCTTTATTCTCATCACTTGTCTGCTTGATATTGTAATGACATTGTTAGGAGAAATTCTGTCTTGGACACTAATGGGAGATGAAGGGTTAAAAAGTGTGTTTCTTTTTGTACCATTACAAGTAATTTTGGCCATCACAAGCACCTCTGAGACTGTGATTCCCACTAACCACAAAATTTGCCTTTTTTTTCTCTTTTATTTATCTTTTTAAACCAATGATGCTGTTGTTTTCTTCCACTTATCAACATTTGCTGAGCAAGTCTCAGACATCATGCAGTTCCCCTCTCTAATTTTCCCCTTCACCTGCATACCAGTTTCTTGATATGTACTGATCATGAGATATTACCCAATTAATCTGTGTTGAAGCAATGTTTAATTCTGGTTGCCTACAATTCTGATTTTCTTTTGGTCAGTATATAATGGATGACAACCCAATTGGTAGCCTTTGACAACCCATGGCTTTTGTTAGAGAAAAGAATGCTTATGCCTGAGAGGTTTACTTTATAAATTATATTACAGCTTACAGTTTATTATTATTTATTACAGTTTATTATCCTTTAAATACTTTTCAACACATGGGAAAAATGTTTATGAACCGCTTGCTGTTTATGGTGTGGAAGGTTCACTTTTCAGTGTTCTCTGAAATGATTTTATGAGCAAAAGTAACATGTAACCTCTTCTATAACAACCACACAATGCTTTTCATCCTGAATTAAATCCTTAACAGAGTTTTCCATATTGGATGTACATGTAAGGTTTGAAAATTGGGAAATATCTCTTGAGGTATATCCTTGGACATTCCCCAGTTTTTAGGTAGAGAATATTGTGTCATGTGATGGGTTTAGACCAATTGCAGACAAGCAAATATATGTGTTGGATTATAATGGCATTTATTGATCATGAATAATTTATTATAAAAGTAAGGTAGCTGAAGTATTGTAAGTATACTGTGTGGTGTTGTAATTAAGAGTTTATAAAATATGAAGAACAGAGAGAAACAAAGACAGAAACCAACTTAGGCCACTGCAAAATACAAGAAACCAAATTGCTGTTTTTGTCTCTGATTGCTTTTTTCAATAGTATTAATATTTTAGTCCATCACAGACCAAGGTCATGGAAAAGTTTAGAAATATTATATTGTTTTTGGGTTCAATCAAAGTTATAAATAGCACTGTGAGTAAAAAGATCATTATAGCATTCAAATCTGTCCCAAATTGTCTCCTCTTAACCAACTACCTGAAATCTTGATCCTTTTAGCTCCAAGATCTGAGAATTGACTCACTCAACTGAAAACCTTACTCAGTTTGTTTTAGGTGTTGCTGGGAATATGCCTGAGATTGTTTTAACCCTTTAAATCCTAGAAGTGATTCACATGTAACTTCTCCCTACAATATTCATCCACTATCCAACAAACAGGTAATGAGAGTACTCAAATGTATCAGGTAGAAGTTTTTATCTTGATCTAACACTAAATTCTTACAACTAATTTACATGGAAATGTGTAGCAGCTAGAGAGGAGAATAAATGATTAGATCCTAGGAATTATAGGGTCAATACTCAAACCAAAATTTTTCTTCAAGTTCTTTTAAATATTTTATTTTCCTAATTGTAGATGTTGTTTTTTTCCAGGCCCTTCGTTATGGAAGCTGTGTGTCCCAGAAAGACAACATTACTAAGCATGCCTGTGATAAGGAGTTTCAAGCACTTAAAGGCTGTATAAGACAAGCAGTAAGTTTTCTGGTAGACTGACCAGGCTCTCTTTTCTTTCTGTGTTTAATTAGCTTGGATATCATGTTAGATTTCAAACCGCAAACTTCAGTTATCATGACAAGATAGTCAAATGGGGGCACAAAAGTGTCCTTTCAGAGAGTGGGGTGATAAAAAAGAAAGTCTTGACTTTCTCATGCAACACATTCTTTGCCATACTTTTCAGTATTCAGAGTTTGTTTCAGTTCAAACTTTGTTAAACATAAGCAGTTAATGACTGGCTTCAAGGGATACAGTGAGTTTTCTTTTCCCAAGACTCTTAAATGTTCCTTGAACTGAAGCCAAAGGGAACAATTAGGGTCAAATAAAAAGTGGCTTTTGAGTTGGGAGGTATAACATTGTGATTTTAAACAATTGCAAAAGAATTTTTAGTATTTACATACTTAAACATGTACTCTCAAACTAGCTCTTATACTCTCAAATTAGTCAGCTTTAGTCAGAATTAATCAGGTTCATCCTTTTATCAGTGGGTACTGTCCTACAGTGAGAGAGGGATGGGGTTTAACTTTTCATTCTCAAATTGTTGGTGTCCTTTTTAATAATTTTCCTCCTGATTTTAATTAACAGTCATCAGCAAAAATTAGGGACTGAAGATAACTAAGAGACTACAGCAAGTCACTCAGACATAGGACTGCTGTTTTTTTTCTACTACTAATACTAACTACCTAAAATAATGTAATAATAATCATTATATACTGCAACAAAATGTTTCATTCCTGATTAGTCTATTGTGAATGAATTGAAAAATAACTTATTAAGTTCAATACAGGATTTCCATACTACACACTGCCTTGAAATTAAAGCTTTTAACCCTTTCACTTCCAAGATCTGATTGTTAATTCTCCCCTCTAGCTGCTACACATTTCCTTTTAAATAAGTTACAAGAATTTGGTGTTAAATCAAGAAAACAACCTCTACCTGATAAGTTTAATTATTGTTTTTTTAGAGGGCACGGTAACGAATCTTGCAATCTGATTGGTTCTTTACCCGGTCAGTATTTTCCTATCTCTGCCCACGGGCCACGGTAACGCTTTCGTGAGTCGCCGAGTACATCCCAACTTTCGTTGTCATTTTTCATAAATATACCTCGTTTTCCGGCTGGGCAGTATTTTTAAGCAAACACTTCGGTCACTACCTCAAGCCGATAAATAACTTATGAATCCTCTCTTTTCTCTCTATCAAATCACTTTGGTTGACAGAAAAATATTGGTTTCAGAATGAAACAATAGTGTCATTACGTTGGTTGACAAGCGGCCTAAAAACCGTCTGGAATTAATTTTAATCGTTCACAAAAAGTACCCAGAAAGTTGAAACGTGAGGTATTTGGTTACAGTTAAACTGAACGATGGAACTTTCATTCATTTAATATCTGAATTTTCTCGAGCAATTTGTTCATAGTGAAAGAGCGAGCGAAGTTTTAATTTAAGTTCTACAACAAATATACGCTCCTGGTGAGTCTTTCCAATTCCGTTCAATTTGGACATTTGTACCTTAAATTGCACAACAGAAAATGAAGGAATTTTTTGAGAAAAGGTCGCATTACATTCCCTTGTGTCTCGTTGGAGTGTGCCGTTCGAATTTAGTTTTTGTGAAGGAAAGATCAGAGTTAAACACGCCATTACAGCAAACAAACGAGCAAACTCTCACAACTTCCAAATTAAAAAATTGAATTTACTCACAATTACTTTCCTCGCCGTTTACTTAATGAACAGAGGTAAATCTTCGTACATGAATGAATGGTCGATGAGAGTGAATAATACTTTCCGTTAGATCATTAACTGATTTTGAAGAAAACATTGTCGTGACAGTCCTTGCCAAACTAAGTTCTGTTGGTTTTCAAATGTTCCTACCCTTTTTTTTTCTTGCGCGCTCTCTAATTGACAGGTGTCAGATTGTGACAGATACTTGTAAAAATAATGTTTCAAAGTTTGTTTGGAAGCCTTTTAAATCACCTTTATCGTTATGGAAATGAAAATGTTTCGCTGAGGCATCTCTCTTAAATTTGCATCACCTCTGTTTTAACTACCATTTACTCACTCAAAAATTGTTCAGTTTACGGAAGATCTTGCCGTATTTACGGCCATAAATCCTTCGGGTTCTTTCGGAAAGAATTTCGTCAAGTTTAAAAACAATAAATATGTTATTTACCGGCTAAGGGTCGGTCCATATGGTGAAAAACTGTGACCTCGGTCTTGAAAATGCTGCCCTCGGCCTACGGCCTCGGGCAGTATTTTCAAGACCTCGGTCACAGTTTTTCACCACACGGACCTCCCAGCCGGCAAATAACATATATGTATTCTCCTTACCTCTTTGCTAGATGATGAATGGATTTTATAGGGAGAAGTTACATGTCAATCACTTCTGGGAGTTAAAGGGTTAAAGAGAACTAAACAACAATAAACTTTTTAGTATTTAAAAGAAAACATTAAAGTTTGATGTGTCCATCCTCCTCTGCATTCTAATGAATGATCAAATCAAACAATATAATTATCTTAAGGCATTTTCCAACTGGTTGAACATGTTTTGAGAAATGTGCACCAGGAATGTACAAAGAGCAGTATTTGTATGAGGTTTTTTTTAGAACATATCATACATAAAAACATATTAAACGGCTCTTACATTTCATTATTTAGGGTTACTCATTAGATGTTTGAAAGTTTTCTAAAAAGCACTCCAATGGTTAGTTCATTTACCAAAGCTTTGTAAACATCACTGATGCCTTTTAATTAAAAGATTTACTTGAGCTCATGAGATTTCCCTCACAAATACATGTGTGATTAAATTAGATTCATAGAATTGATTGATAGAAAAAAAAATTAAATTCATCATATTTGGATGATGCTCATGTAACTGTTATGCTGTTACATACATTTCCCATCTGCTCCCCTGTGCTCACATGTATCAATTCCTGCAAGAACAATCTGTCAGCCAAGGATATCGTAGAAGCACAATGATATTCTAGAATCCTTAATCTATACACGCATTCCCTATTGTCTGTTTTTAACCCTTTACACTCTAACATCAATATATATGCATATTCTCCATACTTTTCTCTGTGTTCTGACAAGGAGAATTTGCTCAACAATCAAGAGCTTTTTTTGTTAGTGATCATTTCCTGTATTCTTATGATAATAATGATAATTTAGGAATAATATTGGAAGGAGAAATTAGTGGCATGTCACTATTTGGGGTTTGAGGATTAGAGAAAGTTAATGTTCAAATGACAGAAAACCTGGTGTGCCTGGCCTTTTTGTTTACTCTGCAACAAGATGTTAGTAAAATAGGGATTCTTATCCATAAAAGATTTATCATATGCTTAATTTTTATGATGTATGTATTTTTGTTGCAGGCAAAGAAAATTAAAGTGTAGAGACTTGAAAAGAGAGAAAAACTGCACCTGTTGCAGCAAAGTCTAAAAACAGAAGACTACACAGGGAACCCACTCACTTTTTGTCTGGGATAAAAAATGTTGAAAGGAGACATTTTAAGCTTGTGGAAACTTAAAAGGAACGTAATGGAAGTCCTTGTGCTCATTTTGAATGCTGTGATTGTTATGGCTTTTTAATTTGTTTTGTTTTTTCAGGTACTTGGAAAAGCTAACATCATGGTAGAATTGATGAATTAAAAGCAAATCATGGCAAATGTGAACTGTGTTAGACTTACTCATACTGAGTGTAAAGCTTATTCCAAAATGGTGACCATTCTATGATTCCATTGTTAGTCACCCTACATATGATAATGTCATTTCCTGTGTACAATTCCAGCTTTTAAAATGTGAGATTTTATCTTAAAACTGAAATAGAAGCCAATGTGCTGGGTTGTTGAACCCATGAGATTACAGGGTATATGATCATGAAAAAGTCAAGTTTTATAGTTTGGTGGCTTGTTATTGAACTTTAATTGAAGTGTTAAAGGCCCATCTACTTTTAAACAAAACAAAACAAAAAACAATTATAAGGCCACCTCTCGCTTTTCTTGTTTGGGTAGCGGGGCTGATGTTAGCCTTAATGTTTGTTTCGCTCTCGGTTAATGGAAATGAGCGAAAGAACTGCTGTGGAATCAGGAAATCGTGACCACCGACTTGAACTCGCCCGGTTCTTCGCTTGACTCTAATCCACTGACTGAGAGTCTCAAACAGGTTTCCTTTTTGAGGAAAATTTGTCCGTTCAACTTATCTTCGGACAATCATGAAAATGACAACGATCTCACCAAGTTAAATACAAGGAATCAAATTTACCTTCTGAACAGATATAGGGATCAGAGGAATGTAACTGTGAAGTAAGGCAAAGACCTCAGCACGTGATCGCGTGACAGTAAGGAAATTTGATTTCTGTTGTCGAGAACGTGACTATTTTAATTAAGCGAATGTCACGATTACATATCCAAAGATCATTCGTCTTTCGCTTCTCGACTTGTTGAATTCCTCGTCTGTAAAAGTGCTCTACAGCTATCTACATTTAGTTTTACGCCTCGGCCGAAAAAAAGGGAACTTTCGCTGTGGGTGAATTTTCCCAAGAAATTCGATTGGTTGAATCCTTACCTCTGTGTTCCAGGTTAGACTAAGTGCAGCAGGTTAGAAGATATTTTGATGACAGCCGTTGTTTGCAGTACCCTCAATAGCAGGGATGCCCCGAACAACCTGCTTCAGTATATCAATCATCGTGTATACAGTGGTATCTAATTCTAATAAATACCAAAAGCGAAGCAAGATCAATCTTAATCGAGTCTGAAGATAGCGCAAGGGCTCAGGATGTTGGATAAACATTTGATCGCGAGGTCGGTACCTTCCGTTTTCTCAGAAATTTCGGTGAGAAACATCAGAGTGCTTAAACTATTTTCAAAACCTTTGGAAAGAGACGTACCCGTGAAAAATTTGGCTCGGGAGTTCGGTATGCTTGCATGTAAAACATTTTCAGAACAAACTAAGCCTACCGTGAACCCAAGGAAGCAAGGTGTGTTCTGTTGATGAAGAGGTTGTAATATTTCCGTAGGTTCCTTGTCTTCATACATCTATCGCTTTTACCTCTCTCCGATCAGTTGTTAATCATGTCTAACGCAGGTAAGTGTGTTTCACATTGTGTAGACGTTCGTGATTTCATTTGATCGTTTCAGATAGAGTGCAGGAATTGAAGTCAATCTTCTTGACATATACGTTTTCTATGCGTGTTGAACGGAGTGCGAGATCAGTAATTAGTTCTGATGACTGGAAGGTGTTGCGAGGTTTTTTTCAATCGCCGAGACCAACTCTTTTGAGAGAGCAACTCAAATAAGCTCAGATATTGGGCAAACCAAGACTATGAAGATTCTATGTTACTTGGAATACAAAACAGAGATATGCATGTTGTTGATTGCAAATAGGACCCGAACTTAGTGTTCATTTCGTATTGCTGACTTCCAGAGACATTACGCAACGTTATGTAACAAGCAGTAAAAATATATTCAGTTGTGCATGTTACGTAGGCGAGGTTAAGTTAAGTAAGTTAGCGGTTGTGTATCTAGCGAGAAGTTTTTTCACGTTCTTTTTTAAAACGGTGTTCTTTGCCCTTAAAACACAACAAAAGAGCGGTAGGGATTTGTGCGCGTCACATAGAGAAAAATCGAACTTTCGGTTAAACCGATAATTTTCCTTTTACAGATATATTTTGGAGGAATTCGTCGAGGAAGCAAGAAAGTTCCTATTCACGGGAAAGCTGTGACTATGATATAGTTGTGGGTAAAGCGCTACGTGAGGACAAGGTGTTAACCCTTTCACTCCCAAGATCTGATTGTTAATTCTCCCCTCTAGCTGCTACACATGTCCTCATTAATTAATTATGAGAATTTCGTGCTAGATCAAGGTAGCAGCTTCTACCTGATAAGTTTGAATATTCTCATCACCTGTTTGTTGAATAATGTATGAATATTAAAGGGAGAAGTTAAATGTTAATCACTTCAAGGAGTTCAAGGGTTAAACACCGTTTCTTTCCAAAAAAATGGAATGAAGTACTTCCAAAATTAAAACATCCACCTGTAGCAGTTAATTAAGCGAGGTAGATTCGAATATCGTATCCAATTAAGAGATTTTTCGAAGACAACTCCTCTAACAATAAAATATGATGACGTCTCTTGCCTGGCGATGATACTTCTGAAGACATGGTGGCAGTGATACTCGCAATAAAGCAGAAAATTAATATCAGAAGATTACTAAGGAGCTTGCATGCACTCTTCTGGCATCCTGATAAGTTCCTTACTCGTTTTGACGAGAGATATGCGAAGAGCCTCGCCCGCAAATAACTGACGGATTCTCATAATATCTAAACAGCTCAGTCCTATCAGGGGAACGATATGAATTGCTGTTGCGTTGTAAAATTTCATCTCAATCCCCACATCGTACAGTATTAAACGAAATGAAATCGTTGGTCGAGTTCTTTTAGGTTTGCAAGTAGTTTCTTTATCGGCTATCACATTCTTCACCTATTCAAATATTTGTCAACTTTGGAGAATATCACTAAGTTATCTTTTCCTAATATTTGTATTATCTCTCCCTTGAAAGCTTATTTCGATTACATTTCAAAGCCACTTGTTACAAGAAATTAAATTTTTATTATAGGGCCTTTTTATTGTCCTTGCTCTCTTGTAAACATTTTTTGGAAACTCTAATTAAATCTAAGATTTTAAAGTTTACATTGGAAAATCGACTAAAGAAAGCTGTAGTTGTCCAATTTGCATCAATAGTCTCTATGCCTGTGAAGTCATTCTGCAAGGCCGAGCTCTTCACAAGGGCCGATCAAAGTCACTGGAAGGGCCTGCCACTTTAACCTGTAAACACAAGAATCAGAACACTGTGATTAAACGGAAAGGGAGAACAATAGAGTGCATGAATTGCTTTGATTATTGAGATGGGAGCCAGCGATGAAGCATGAAACATGAAAACCACAAACTTCATGATGCGTGTTAAATGAGCAAATCGAACAACAAAAATGGTAACTGTTGTCAACTCGGTATTTAAAAGAAGATTAAGGATCCTAACTAACAAATATCACTATAGCTTAGAAATTACATTTAATTGGAATAATGTAATGAGCTGTACCTTGCACGGGTCGAAGGCTGACATAGTGCACCTCATGAATATGTCCCAGCACAAGAGGTTTGCTTTCGTCCACTGGACAATGTGGCGTAATGATTACATCATTGCTATGGGATAGACTGCTGACCACACGAATGCACGTTTCAAAGTAGTTTGCTGCGGCACACAGAATCACGTGATCACCCCAAGCGCCATCTTGTTCCATGTGTACTAGGTATGCAGTCCATGCTTGATGTCCATGGACAAAGTGAAACAGATCTGTTCCATCCGGCTGTAGGAAGAATTAGTTAAAGAGGGAAACTTAAAAGAATTGTTGATAGAAACTTGAGCGCGTGGAGAACGAGTCAGGGAGTAATTTTATCAGAATGGTACGAGACGAACTTAAATTGGTAATGTACTGTATGGTAACAAGTTTTCTGCTTTGCAAACAAAAGGAAAATAACAAGAAAGATCCATCATTAAGAGAATGACTATAATTCTGTCCTCTGATGGAGGTTTAAAAGAAATTCTTCTGAAACTGAAATATTCAAATGACTAAAACCGTGGTGGCCTGCTTCTCCGGACACCACATTAAGTAACATATGAATTTAATTGTCACCAACGTCACTGTGTGGCTTCTTAAATAATAAAGTTAAATATCTCAAGTTCCCCTTTCCACCAGGGTTATAAGCTGGTTTCAGAGCTCCTGAAAAAAAGGCCATCATTCCATACAGAAGGAGTAACAATACACCTGGTCACTTCACGCTGTGAACATAGGGATAGGTTCTAGTGGTGTTGACCAAGTCATACTAAAACAATAACATCACGTTACATACTCTGTTAGACATACTAACATCAACTTACAAGTTTTGGGTTACTCCTGAGGTACTGAACCAAGTTTTGTCTTAATTTGCCATGTGGGATTTTGATTCCCTTAACAATTTCCAGTTGTTCGGACAAGGCATAGAACATGCAATTTCCTGATCCTTGATTATCAGATATTCTGAAGCCCCTGTCTGATGCAATATTTTGAAGCCCCAATGATAGATCTGCTCTGCTCTTGAATTTGCTTGCATCCAGTTGCATCTGCTGAAGTTCCTGGATGATTCGGTCAAGAGAACCTAGAAAACACAAGGTTTTTATTAATCTAGATGCAGTAAAAAAGCGAAACGATCGTCTGCTGGAAAATAACAATTCCCAATCTAGTAAGAGAAACTTTTAGGGTAAAAAGGAAAAGAGCTTCAACCACCAGACTTCAGCTGTTTTGTTCAACAACTCAGGCTTAAAAAGGAAGCTGTAGCTGCCAATTGCGTTACTTTTTAAATTCGATTTCTGCCCGTGAATGAATACACAAATAATCAAGAGAGAAGAAGCAGAGAAGAAAAATTAATGACGAGGTCTACACTCTGACATATCTGTGTAACTGGAAAAATAAATCCTGGAAAAAAAGAACGGGCTTGAAAAATACACTGATGTATACCCTCTACCGTATGAATATGTGATTACTTCAACATGATTTCGAAAGACAACGTATCGAGAATAAAACATAGACTGATTTTGATAAGAACAGTAAGAGCTCCCCATGTCTCCTTATTTCTGGCCTGGTTTCAGACAATTTATGGTAGTTTCCAATTAGATGAAAACTTCAAATGACTCAAGAAATAAATAACACTAAGCCGTCCGTCCGGATCAGGAGGTAAAAGAAAATCAAATTTGTTTGTACACGTCTTACGTTTGTGACTCAAGAATGCAGGGGTATAAGTAAAAACATGTCTCAGAAGTAAAAAGCATCGTGCTAAGTTTTTACTTTTACTCACTTGGAGTCAGTAATGATTCAACTGTTCGTTGTTTGGTTGACGTGTCAATAACGTCGACCTGCCGAGCTCTGAAACTTGTGTCTTGTCTTTTAGAAGCTAAAAAGATAGAAAGAAGATTTTATTTTAATAACACAGTAAACAACATGAGGATAAAACGAATGATTGCTATTCATGTTCAACATCTCTTTTTATATGAAGGGTTCATGCTTTCCGTCACAGTTAATAAGAGACCGAAACCAGAGTAGCCCCCTAAAATACTTTTTGCAGGAAATTCAAAACATTCTGACCATGAACTATTTCCCACATCTTCTCCACAAGACTGTCACACTGATTCTCCCAGCTAAACTTCTTTTCATAGGAACTCCTTAGTAGTTGAATGTCTTGAAGTCGATCTGATCTTTCCTTCTGTCGGACAGCAGCAATTGCCTTTGCCCACTCCTCAGGGTCCTCAGACTCCACCACGAATGATTTTCCTGATGGTACAGTGCACAGTGCTTCACCAAATCCTGAGTTTCCACTGACAAGAATGGGAAGACCAGCAGACAACGCTTCTAAGGCCGTCAAACCAAACCCCTCCGTTCTGGAGGGCATGATACAGATGTCAACTTCACAAAATAATTTTTTCAATCCCTCTTTTTTTTGCACGAACTTCCTCACGGTCAGCTGCTTTTTATCAATTCCACTCTTGAGTAGATTCTTTGCAACCTCATCCTGTTTACCGTCAGGTGCACCCACGAAAATCAGATGGTACGACCTTTCTTTCAGTTCAACTATTGCTCTAGCAGAGATATCGTAGCCCTTCAAGCTGAAGTCCTCTGGGTCACCACGGCCAAACGTTAGAACCTTAAAGATGTCCACGTCAACTGCAGCTTGTTTTACGTTGGAAAACTCTTTGAACGTGCTCGGCGTCAGTTGAATTATATCTTGGTGCTTCTCGCATGAGCGCAGGTGGGAAGAGTAAGCCTTCGTCAACTTTGGTCCAACTGCTACCACAGCATCTGCCAACTGACACAACTCCACTTCAGTTGTACTCTTATCATCACCTTTTGAAATGGCCATGGGATAGTTTTTGTACATTCCTAGTTCTTCGGGTGCAGTGTGCACCACCTGAATCCACTTGCATCTGTGAGACTTTCTGATAACTTGGGCTTGCTTACCAAGCTTTCCACCATGACCCAGCACAAAGTCCATGACAAGGTCTCTTGGTGGGAAACTCAACCATTCAAGAGGATCACTGAAGCCTGCAAGTTTCTCGGCTTCCTGGATGGAAACATTGTGACTTGATGCCATCCTCTTCTCTTCTTCAGAACAGGCAGACTGTGGAACAAGGAGAGTGACGTCCACTTCAGAGTGTTTGGCCAACAGAATGGCAAGCTGTCTGTTGATGGTGGACAAGCCCCCCATTGACGAACTCCACTCACTGCCAAGGAGAGTCACCTTCAATGCTGTGGCAGACTTCTTTGGATTGATTTCACTTGCTTCATCATGTGATCTAGCAACTACATTTGAAGAGGACAACCCCTGAAGAAAAAAAGGTCATATAGGATTATGAAAAAAAAAAAAACTTTTGGTGTGGTCATATAAAATTTTTATTGATCAACACTTTACCAAGGAAAAACAAAAGAGTATAAAATTAAAAAATAATTTCATCTTGTTAGAAATTCTCCGACTTGTATTTAAAACTGAAGACAATCTATCAAGGCTCCCTTTCTCACCACTGATAACAGTTTAATTGATATTCACATCAAGTAAATTAGGGGAGCAAAGCAAAGATGAAACTGAGGCCAGAAATCTTTTCGTGAAAAATCACTATAATCAATTATACCTGGCTTCTTCTTTTCAAGAACCATTTCTTTAATCCACAAACTGGTGCTACCTTATTGCAAGGTTTTCGCTTACAGATGTCTGGTCGACCTTCATTTGCATCAATGAGGTGGAAGCAGTCCTTGTGTGTGCAAGTGGTTTTCACGTGATCCGAGCATGCACGACCTGTTTCTTCTGCCCCTTGATGACAGTAAGGACATGCAACACACAGCCTATACTTCATTCCTCTCAGGTATGGCATTTCTTGTGACAAATTCTTAAGGGTGTCTTCAAGAAATTCACGAACAAGAGTCCCTAGTTCGACGGAGTTCTGTCCTTCAACCTGATCACTTTGTGCTTTTCTTTGTCTCAAGGTTACCTTCACAAATCCTGTTTTGCATATGAGGACAAAATCATGAACATCTTTCCCAATAATGAACCATGCTCCATTTTGATACAGGGTGGGTTGATGCGTGGCCCATGTCTCTGAACACCAACGAATGCATCGGGAGACAAGCTGCAAGAAGAGACCATGAGGGACAGAGCCATGGACAAAGAGGAGGTACAATGGACAAGGGTCAGTTAATGATAATTCCATGTTACAGAGTTCTACAGGCGATGACTTCAACTGAGCTGGTACAAAGTACTTCTTGTCAGTTGGGGAAGCTGAGAACTTAGCGATCAAACCAAATCGCTCCATCATGTCAAGGATGTCTGCCTTAACGATTCCTCTCGTAATAAAGCTGGAGAACACATGATCAACATGTTCCATGCTAAGGATGCCACTTGCTTCAAGTTCCTGCCAGTACTTAGCAAATAAAGGAGTCTACAAAATATATAAATGACAGCAATTCCAGATTAGAGAAGTCCACTACATGTTCCTTTTTGAATTTTTTCCACGAATATGTACAGGAACTAGAAAAAATTTATTTCAATCAATGTACCGAAATGGTCAGAAATTACACTCATAATGTGCAATTTTGTATCTTGGGCTGCTCAGAGATGATTATCAGTTGTTATTCACCACAGCAGAAGCCAATCAGCACATGCAAAAAGAACTACTCGCTTGTGTGAATACAGTAATTGTGAGTGGTAGCAAGTCAATGCAAGTCTGTTGTAAAGTAAAAAGGCTCAATCAATTTCTGGCCTAAAAAGCTGCAAAAGGTATATGAAATAACCTAAGGTCAGCAGTTGTAAAGATCAGAGTCACAGCTGTTGCATTAGTTGCCTATTTATTAAAAAAGAAAGTGTCATTCTCATTTTCTGTTGGTCTAAATTAATGAACATTTTTCATGTAAGGCCTTTCTAAAATGAACTTTTTTTCCTACCTGTTTATTGAAAGGTGGAATGGTTATCAGCTGTTTGAACAGATCAATCAACCACTGAGCCTTCAGTACAACTGTACTGCGGTGCTTGATTATCATCCCAAGACCATGGTAAAAACTGATCATAGACTCAAACTCTTTTGCATCTTTCATGAAACAATGTTTCCTTGCATAGTGCTCAAGTTGTTGCAGGTTTCTGTGATAAATCTGTTCAGCCACCAAAGCTTCAATCACCTTTTCAAACAAAAACCATCTAGAAGGAAACAGAATACTTGAAATATATATTAAGGGTTTAAAATTGGATATTGACTTCAGTCAGACATTTACTTATTTGTAGTCTTCCAGTGTTAATTAATCTATTTCCTTGGTCTAGCTTTCCCCAGACTTTTGGACAATTCAAATATGGTTACATTTTTCCCATAAACAATCTCAATTCAAAGCTGTGCCTTTTCAAATATCCATCTCACATTCACACCTCTTCAAAAGAGAGTATTGTCTCAATGTCATGAATGAGAGTTTTGTCTGTTTGCACTTAAATGACTGCCGTGTATTTGTACAGTCTGATGTTTTAAGAATTTGGATGGACTTCAAACTAGTGGATGTAAGATGATTTTGTTTTCATATAAATTTACATGCATATATAGTTATACTGCTCTTCAAAGTAATATTCATGACTGTTTGAATCAAAAATTGATTCCGTACTCCATGAAGTGAGGTTTGCCAGATAAAATGTTATTTTCATTTACCTGACTGGTATTTTCTCCCCCATATAAGGCTCCTGCCTCAACACCTCCAGAATTTTGTTTTGCAATTCTTTTATTCTATCTGCTTTTCCTTCTTCCTTGGCTGGATATGTTTAGAAAATGAATTCAAAGTATAAAGTAACACAGAAACATGTGCTTACAATAAGAACAGTTTGTATTATACATATTTTACCACTGACAACATAGCTAAGATGATAAACTCTTCAACTCTTCAAATCATTTTCTTTTCCCTATTTCAAACTTTGAAATTAATGGATCTGTCAGCAAACATTTATAAGCCCAAGTATGGAAACACTGGTACATAAAGAAACTGAAAGCTAAGAAGAGTGCAGCTGATAAAAAAATAAATAAATAAAATTTTCACTTGCACTTAATTAGCCTGAACTCATTCAACCAGGGCAGTATCCTTCCCTCATCACTCCCACAAAAACATTCTATATGTTTAGCAAGCTTTTAAAATTATAATGCCACAGCAGAACTGCTTGATGACATGTAAATGTGAGTCAGGTAATAATTATTGTAAGCTCAATGCTTGCCAACCATCTACCAAATGGGCCTTTGATTAAAAAAAAAATGGCCACAAATTAAGTATACTTGGAATTGACACAAAGACAAGCTATTAAGCAATTATAAAACCATCAATTACTGCAAGTAACACATTGTAAAGGATACAATATGACATGAGATATCTTACCTGTTTTATGTTTCTCTCTCTGCTTTCGAATCTTCTGGATAGATTTCTTAATCAAGTTTGGTCTCTCAGTGTTGTCAATGCAGAATAAGGGTCTGACCACATGCTTCTCCTATTCCATACCAGAAATTCTCTCCTGTATTTGATTCTTTATTACTGCTATGTCTCCAACTGGTTTATCAGCATGTGTTCCAACAATAAACACTGGGGGACGGAGGTAGGGTAGCTTATGTTGTGCATTATCATCTGGGTAATCAGTTGCCAGGGCAACACCGTGTACTGTTGCCAGCCATGACAGCAAATTCTCCATGTTTGTGTCATTGTTAGGGTTTTCCAATTTCACAACATTACTCCCTTGTCTCATGCAGGGCTCAGCTGCAGCATCCAAAGGCTTGCTGAGATTGTGCACCAATATATATAGTGCTCGTTGTGATAAGAAGATAGGATGGCTGGCATAGTACAGGTGCTGCCCTGCAAAGTCCCATATATCCATTGAAACATAGGATTCTTCTTTGAATAAGCCACTTTTGATGCGTTTGCCTTTGATATACTTCAACAACTGATGAACATGCTTCGCAGTATCAGGGGGTTGAGCAACATCAATAATTACCCTGGGTTCATCTAAGATGCATTCCTTTGAGTGTTCAACACCACTGTTATGAAAACCACCTACTAGCCAGTAATCTCCTGTATCCTCAACCTGAGTAAAGTATGAAATAGGTTGAAATTAATTACCCTAAGTACCACAGTAATTCAGTTTAGCCAGAAACTTCACTACACATTTGAAATAATTATGTCAAAGTTTTGATGTAAATTAGACCAAATGACAGTACATTAAGTGGGAGGGAAATTATTGTTAGACCACAAGCAGTTCCCTGGTTCTTGGCTAAGACCTTTAGAAAATAAAAAAATCAATTAAAAAAAGATTTAACAATTTAGATTTTCTCCTCACTTTGAGGTTCACATAATTTTCAGTTGACATTAAGCATTAAAAACTGTGCTGTCATTAAAAATTGCCTTAAGCAAGTTTGTGAAGAACCTTTTTGGAATTCTTTCATCACCTTTTCTTTGCCATAACTGTAACCATAAATAGATCCCTCTTCAAAATCTGCAGGTGAAATGTAGGCTGAATCTTTTTCAAAATCTTCATCTGAACTTTCATCTGTATCCTCCCAGGTGGAAATCTTATTAAGATCTTACTAAGATTCTTGTAAGTTTCTTACTAAGATTCTTATTAAGATTCTTAATTAAGAATCTTGTAAGACCTTACAAGATCTTGTAAGATCTTGTCACAAGATTCTTACAAGAATCTTGTAAGATCTTACAAGAATCTTGTAAGATCTTACAAGAATCTTGTAAGATCTTACAAGATCTTGTAAGAATCTTGTGACAAGATCTTACCTGATCTTGTAAGATCTTACAAGATTCTTGTAAGAATCTTGTGACAAGATCTTACCAGATCTTGTAAGATCTTACAAGATTCTTGTAAGAATCTTGTGACAAGATCTTACCAGATTCTTTAAGATTCTTAACTAAGAATCTTGATAAGTATCTTAGTAAGAAACTTACAAGAATCTTACAAGATCTGGTAGGATTCCTGTGACAAGAATCTTTATTAAGTACCTTCACAAGTTTTCAAAAGAACTTGTTAAGATTCTCAACAATGTCTTAATGATCTCTAAAAGAACTTACAAGAACTTGTGAGATTTTCAAACAACTTACAAGAATTTTTGCAGAATCTGTAAAAATTCTTAAGTATCATATTTTTTTTAGACCATAGTAGGTAACTGATAGTTTATGCAATATGCAGTAACTGGATGATTGAGGAATGGAGATCACAACTAAGAAAGAATTTCTTCATCCAACATTAAGCAAAATTTATTGCAAATTCTCAACACTGTGAAATTAATTACTAAAAAAGATCTTGATAAGAAACGTTAACTGGTAAACATGCACAATTTAAATGACAACTGTACAAGAAGCGTTCTTGTTCTTCCCTTTGGTGTGTTTTAAAAATTTAAAAAAACAATTGTTTTAATTGTTGGAGTCATTTGACAGTTTGATTTGAACTACCATAGTTATCCTTGCACAAAAAAGCCATAATAACTAAAGGCATGTCCCAGTTTTAAATTGTTCTTCATTTGATTCAAACTGCAATGGTTTTTCTTCTTTTAGAATAATTTAAGCATGAAAACAAAAAAAAACAACAAAATTTTATATTGCAGCAAACGTGTTCAAAGAATTAAAGCTCAATGTCACTCATCTCAGTTGGCATTTTAGTCAATTTGACAGCTACTTGACAAGCAAATTTGCAAATATTTCAAGTTTGTACAAATATCAACCAAGCCTTAGTTCATTCAACATTGCCCTCTACATTGTGAACTTTTCTCTTGGAATCCAAGCAATTTTTTTTATTCAAGCAGAGCCTTATTTGAGACCACCTCTTATTCATTTGGGCATCACCAAATTTCTGTTTTATGGCTCCTGTGGGAAGAAAAAAAGAAAAAAAGAAAATAGTAATTTGTATACAGGTACAAAATATACTAAAACCTTGAGAGCGTATTTTTTAAAATCCCTGCCAGAGAGGAGTAATAGGAGCTTGGTTTCATTGTGAGGAGTACTTACTAAGGTAGAGGGGAGGAGCTTCTCAATAGTTCTCCTTGATCACCATCATGCCTCATCTGTACGCAAAGAAAAGGAGGTAGTGACTATCTTTAACAAGAATTTATCATCTTTAAGAGCAAAATTTTTATGCACAGGTTCCCAGTTATGAATCTTGGCAATTTGCACTGCCCAACTCCAATCCAACAAACTTTGTTTACGCTTTGCACTGCTGAAACAGCTATTCCAAATTCCCACAAAAAGTTGATAAATGAAAAATTACCTTTTTACAATCAGGAGTTGCCACCCTTCTATCCCATTCTGTGCTTGTAGCATTAAGATGGGACTCAAAGTCTACTTTATTCAGGATAAAATCATTTTTACAGGTGATCCTATCTCTCCAGTTCTCCTGTGAATATGAATTGAAAAAATGTTTACATTTGTTGAGCAATATCCCTCCACTGAATTAAGTTTCATTAACCTTTAGAACAAAGAATTGTGAGAAAGGGAAGCAAGGAATCATAACTCAGCATTAAATGAAAACCAGAAAAAAATACACACACATTCACAAAACAAAACAAATAAAAACTAAACAGAACCAAACAAAATACAAAAAATGTTGCATGGAATTAATACAGGTATAGAATGTGTAGTAAAAATTAACAGGATAACAGTGCCAAAATTCTGCCTTAAGCCATCTAAGTCAATGAAGTCTTGAAGGAGGGGGGGGGGGGGGAATGAACTATCATGCACCAACATTGAATATTTAGAGTTCTTACATCATCAGAAGAACTTCCCATTTTTTGGTAATTTTTGTTTGCTTTGGGAAGATTCCCATCACTGTGGACATGGTCGTGATAATCAAACCCAGTTTGGCTTTCATCATCATCATCATCAGTGGAAACTTTTAAGTAGAACGTGGCAATTTTTAATTCATTATTTGGGAATAAAGTAATTCCATAATCGATTTCGCGTTGTTATTGCACCCTTCTAGTTTAACTTCTAGTGGTTATTAGTAAAGCCGAAGACAAATTAATTGTTTATTGTGAACCATTTCCATGCGAGACGACTGGAAGCTACGATGATTCTGCCTACAACACTTAAATCCGGAACAATCTCTCTTTTAAAACTGACTTGAGAGAATTGCTACAAGTGCAGTAAGGTTAGCAGCCGCCGTTACGGGGTTTTGATGATGATAGCGTTACATCTCGTGTCAGTTTCCACTCAATTCTAAACAAAAACGCTTCCTGACGAAATCGAACCCTAACGAGATTTTATGATTTGCCTTATATAAAAATACCGTGGCCTTGCAATTACATAAACTTATCGTCACTTTTTTCGTCCATGCTAAAAGAATCTAAAAATTGCGAGAAATAAGTCTATCGCATCACCTTCCAGATGTGTAATGTTGATAGCACTTACCTTCGGGATGATTTGCCTTCATTTGCTTCAGTTGCAGTCGTGCACTAGTTGCTTTTTTGGAAATCTTCTCAAGATACTTAAACTACCAAGACCAATGTGTTCCTTGAGTTATGAAGCGAGTGTCGTGCACAATCATACGTGTGCTTTCTATGTGCTTAGATGTGTAAACTATTCACCTGAGGTCACTTCACGTGACAGAATAAAACAAGGATATCGCAACCTTGAATGTGTAATCGTAGTGTTCTTTCACAAGAAAAGCAAAACGCGATTTATCTTCTCTGGTGTGCTGTAAACTCATGTTACTTACCGACTGCGTCATTTTCTGTATTTTAAGCGACAGTAACATTAGTGATTTTGCAAAGAACTTGGCTTGTAAAATCCTAATTCTCGAGATCATTATTCTTCGCCAGGGCTTTAGACACAATTAAATTTCGCAACGAGGTAGATAACACTCAACCAAAGTAAAATTTCTGTAGAACTTTGCCGAAACGAAATGGCGCGTGAACGGTTGACAACAACGGTCGAGTAAACAATTTGTAATTTTGCGCCGGCCGTAGCGGGAGACTGGGGAGAGCCTTAGTGAAAGTACAAAATGTCACGCAACTCTCGCAAGTATTTTGTAAGTAACTACCTATAAACTTTTTGAAAATACTTTTAATTTCTGCCATCTGACCGGTCAGCAAATTTTCGATGTTTATTTGTTAGTTATTTTGTAAAGAATTTGGTTGGTAAAATCCTAATTCTCAAAATCATTCTTCTTCTTTAGGGCTGTAAGGCACAGTTAAATTTCGCAACCAGGTAGATAACACTCGACCAAAGTAGAATTTCTGTCAAACCTTGTCCGAAACGATATGATACAAAAACGGTTAACAACAACGATCAAGTGTACAATTTGCAATTCTGCGTATGCGCTGTGGCGTGGAATGCCTTGGTGAAAGTACAAATTTCGTGCAACTTTCTTGAAAAATATTTTTACAAGTAGCTAGCTATGAATTTTTTTTAAATACATCTTTTCATTCTGCCATCTGTCTGCATACTGCCATATTTTTTTTTCTGAACCATATCAGCGAAAGTCTCTTGCTTGTGGAATGTGGTGACATTATCTATGGGTGTCTTTATGTTCAAGGCAAAGATGGGAAGGTTTAATCCCTTTCTAGACACTCCCTATGAACATGATTAGTGATTATTTAAACTAGCTGTTCAGTATATTTCATAATCAATCATCAAATGTAATCTGAAAAGTCTGTCCAAATTTAATCTGTTGATACCATAATTCCAGTGGAACAATTACCTCGTTAGAAAGCAGCTGCATGTGTATTGTGTTCTCGGGTCTGAAATTTGCACACCATACCATAGAAGCTTACTTGACGTTATTTGATCCCCTTTTGGACATGGGATTTTTCACATCATGTGTGAGAGGTTTCAAGCCTTATGCATCCCCATGCTCTCTTATGAACAGAACAGGATAAGCATTTTAAGTTACTCAAGAATGTACTGGAATGAACTTGATAAAATCTTGTCAAGAACATTTAAATTCCTACTGATCTTAAAATTTTGATTCTTACAAAACTCTTAGATGAACTTTAGATGAAATCCTGTCTAGAATCTTTATGATGTTACATTGACAAATCTTACTTAATTATTAAGATTCTTAACAAACTTACCAAGATCTTGTCAAGAAGCTTGTAAGATCTTCCTTTTCTTAAAGATTAGGATTCTTACAACTGAGATTCTTGAGTGAACTTTATATGATGTTGTTAAGAACTTTCAAGATCTTAATGCCCATGTGTTGTAAAATTTTTTTTAGGATTCTTAAAAGATTCTTAAATAAACTTAATAAGATCTTGTTGAGAACCTTTCAAGATCTTAACCCCCATTTCTTGTAAAATTTTGTGAGGATTCTTACAAGATTCTTAAATAAACTTAATAAGATCTTGTTAAGAACCTTCCAAGATCTTAATCCCCATGTGTTGTAAAATTTTGTCAAGATTCTTACAAGATTCTTGTATAAACTTAATAAGATCTTTTAAGATCTTACAATGCTCAAACCTGGTTAAGATTTGTTCAAGAAATTTGGCAAGATCTTATTAAGATTATTAATTCTTAATAAGATCTTAGTAAGATCTTCATCTTAATTGCTATCTTATAAGATTCTTACAAGATCTTCCAAGATCTTACAAGATCTTCCAAGATCTTAATAAGATTTCCACCTGGGTTCTACATCAATATACATGTAATCTTGTGTAAAACTTTTCTCTACCATAATCTTTGCCACATCTTCAGAACATTCCAACAGTCCTGGCTTATTCTCACCAATGGACTGCCAGTTGCTTGCAGCTTGGTCAACATCAATTTTGCACTTTGAAGGATCCACTTCAATCCCCTCAGTGCTCTGTTCTTTAGAGTCAAATGGAAGGCCTAGGAGACTCTTCTTTAAACTGGTTTTACCGGCACGATCCTGACCAATGAGTAATATTCTACTGCGGTTAACTGTGACATATCCATCTTTCAAAGCACTTTTATAAGCCAGCTGTGCTTTAAGTCTACTTGGTATTTGGCCTAATTAGAAAAAGTTTTTGCAACACAAAGAAAATAGTAATTTGCAAATTGATAAATTTGTACAAAATAAGTAAAAAAAACAACTAGTATAAATGCCTAACATGAACAATGTTGGAGTCAAAAGCCAGTATATAAAAACTGAACCATCAAAATTGTTTTTTTTTTCTGATGTTAATATATTAGTGAGTTTGGAAAACACATTTATTCCACTCTTACATAAAAGTTACACAGTCAATCAAAATAATTCTTCAGGCATAAAATGTAGTGATAATTTGGTGAACATGCACAACAAAACTAAACTGAACCACTTGTGACTGATCATACAAGAGAGAGGCAATGACTTAAATCAATTCTGCTAAGTAGTGAGGAGTCAGTAACCAATTCATTATTTGTAAAAGAGAAAGAAAACCTGCTTATATCCAAAAGATAACAACTGTAAGTTAAAGAATAAAATGCACAAAAATCACTAGTGTAAATTATATGGAAATAACAATCAGAATTTCATCAACACTAAAAACAAATTCAAGTTCTATTCCTATAACTTAATTCGCAAATCGTATTAGTTTATAAATTTTGTTTGATATGCCACAAGTTATTCAACTTTTAAAACACTTTCAATGAATCAAACAGAAAGCAAAAATAAAACAACAATTCCTAGCAGTGAAACTACTTGGGATACATTTTATCCTTTTGTAATTCCAGTCAAATAGAAAGCAAAACTCAAAACAATAATTCCTAACTGCATAGAATGATTTGTAAGAACATTTACTCTCTTGATTCCACATCAAATCATATTTCCTTATTGATGAACTTAAATTTCAATGTCAGCCAAATTGTTAAAAGAAAGCTTTTCAATATAGAATAAAACTTCCATTACAAATGTCATGTATTTCTCAAGTGATGCCAACTTTGTTAAACCACACAAAAACTGTGACAGTATTTACAGTTTAACTATCGCCAGCTACCTGTAATAATCAGTAACAAGCAGAATAACCACTTGCAAATCAATTGTTAGAACCCATTTAGTAATTGCACATGTCACAACAATAATGTGAACAGAAATTTCCTTTACTCACCTTGGAGATCTGAATATACTCGGTCAATTATTCCTCTATCTTCTAGCTCCGCAACACTTCTCATTCCTTCAACTGTAAAAGGATTCCTATTTACAAACAACGATTTGAGTTTCTTCAGCTGTTTTATGGCTGGATTTAACACAGTCAATTGGTTGTAACTCAGATCCAGTACCTCCAGTGCCACCATCTCACCAATAGCATCAGAGATGGTGGTTAGTTTGTTATGTGAGATGTACAGCAATTTGAGTTTCTTCAGCTGTGTTATAGCTGGACTCAACACAGTCAACTGGTTGTTACTCAGATCCAGTCCCTCCAGTGCCACCATCTCACCAATAGCATCAGAGATGGTGGTTAGTTTGTTATGTGAGATTTTCAGCCGTTTGAGTTTCTTCAGCTGTGTTATAGCTGGACTCAACACAGTGAACTGGTTGTAACTCAGATCCAGTCTCCACAGTCCCACCATCTCACGAACATCATCATGGATGGTGGTTAGTTTGTTATGTGAGATGTCCAGCCATTTGAGTTTCTTCAGCTGTGTCAAACTTGCTGGGAATATGGACAGCTTGTTTCCGCTTACATCAATTACCGTAATATTATTTAGTTTTCCAACATTTTCAGGTATTGTTTTAAGTTTATTCTGTGACAGGTCAAGTTCATCCAACTCAGTTAATTCCTGCACCGCTTCAGGCAGTTCCAGCAAATCCCACTCTGACAGATTTAATGTTTTTCTTCTCAAACAATCTGTTACAATCTTACTTCTCAAGTTTTCTTTAGAAATATGGGAATCCATGTCTTACTAAATGTAACTGTCAGAACAAAAAAAACAAGCTGTCATTAAAGGTGAGTAACTTGAACTAACTTTCTTGTGGCATTTATAATAACAATCGAACCAAAAATTGGCAAGAATGAGGTTTATAATTTAACATCTACTGAACCAAGGTAATGATTTATTCCTCGTAGTACATTATCTTTGGAAGCCATCCACCCTTCAGTGTTCTTTTAAACATTTTGAGTAAAGGACCGGATGCTTATGCGTAAAGGGTCTTGAGTTATTTATTTTCATCAGAAACATTTCAACTTAAATCTAATTGTATAGTTTTTGTGTTCATCAACAATTGCTTGAGTTATAAATGTTAACAAAAAGGCAATTATGAACAAGAAAGATATTTGAATTTAAATACACTGAGTTTTCCAAGCTGTTTTTCCAAAAACATACGAATTGCTACTTCCATTTCAAAATTAATATCCAACAGGAAAGAAATAATTAGTGCAAATCTATGGTTGGTTTTGTTTTCATGTGATAACCTAAGACAGTTGTAAATAAACCAAAGCATGAATGATTTCTAAGCTGTTGATATCAGACCAAGTTGCTAATTTTCAGATCTGTTGTTTGATTTTATCCTCTGTAAGCTATTTTTACTTGCAATTAACAGAGTGAATTCATCAGAATATGATCCTAGTCATTTAATAAAGACTGATTGTATAAGTTCTTCTCACTGACATATTCACTGTTTTGATACAAAAATAATCAGAATGAGAGCTCTTTGTTTTGTTTGCTTTTTTTTTTTTACAGAGTTTGTCTAGCAGCATGATGGTTTTAAGATTACAATTTTCAATTGAAGACATGTTTTGCATGAAATATCATCCAAATCACCCATAGTTGCTGTACTCATTATGTTATGTATTGAATGTTGTTGATGAAATAAAAAAAAAACAAAGAGTAGAGAAAACTGGTTTTAATTTCTTATTCATGTTTATCAATAAAAGCTTAACTAAGAAGGGAATGTGAAAAGAAAAAGTATATATCAATTAACTGAGGATAGTGATAAAGAACACTAGTGGTACTAAGCAGCAAGATGGGGAATTGAAAAAGTGTCTGTAATTAGAACTGGCCAACTATGAGAGTGTTCATAAGGAGAGAGTTGACTGTAAAATAAATGAAGATCCTTCATTAATTGGAAAATCTATCAAGGAATGTCTCCAAATTGTACCTGACTTCCTAAATATTTAATTTTCAGCGAAATGAATTCAAGTTAAAAATATTACTACTGCAATAATGAACAAACATCAAAACTCATGTATAACATATTTATTGAACCCTTTAACTTGCATGAGTGACCAATACAGGAATTTTTCTTACAAAATATCAACACAACATCAAGCAGATATTGTAAGTGATATGAACAAAGGAAAATATCAGTTAGAGGATTATTAGTTGATCAAATACCAAATTCTCCAAACTTACATCATAAGAATGGTATAGCAAACAGTAAACTGTGGTTCTTTAACCCTTTAACTCCTATGAGTGACCAGGACAGAATTTCTCCTTACAATATCAATACAATATCAAGCAGACAAGTGATGAGAATGAATAAAAATAAAGGTTAGGGATTTATAAGTTGATCCAATACCAATTTCTCCAAACTAACATCACAAGAACTGTATGACAGGCAGTTAGGAGAATTACTAAAAAGATCTTGGGAGTTAAAGGATTAATATAGCCTACCCATCTCATATGGGTATTCCCACTCTTCTATTGCTCCAACAAAGGTCATATTTTTGTTGAATTGCAAATTACAGACAAGTTACATTTGCAGAAGTCAATTATCATTCTTGGGGTGTCCAATTACAAGAGAGTGCGAAAAAAAAAGGAAAATCTTATTTACACTTTCAAAAGTGTCTGCTTCCACTTGCAAGAGAGTGCAGTCTGCTTACAGTAATGTGTAAATACAGAGTTTGACTAGGCTGCAAAATGGGAAATTGAAAAAAGTAACCATAAATAGAGCTGTCTGCTTGTGAGAGTGTCCGTTAGCAGAGAGTTTACTGTAAAATGAATTGAGATCCATCATTAATTTGCAAATCCATCAAAGACTGTCTCCAAAACTTTATAAATTGTGCCTGGCTTCTTAAGTACTACTTCCATTTCAAAGTTAATATCCAACAGGAAAGAAATAATTAGTGCAAATCTATGGTTGGTTTTGTTTTCATGTGATAGCCTAAGACAGTTGTAAATAAACCAAAGCATGAATGATTTCTAAGCTGTAGATATTCAGAACAAGTTGCTAATTTTCAGACCTGTTGTTTGATTTTATCCTCTGTAAGCTATTTTTACTTGTAATTAACAGAGTGAATTCATCAGAATATGGTCCTAGTTATTTAATAAAGACTGATTGGATAAGTTCTTCTCACTGACATATTCACTGTTTAGATAAAAAAATAATCAGAATGAGAGCTTTTTGTTTTGTTTTGTTTTGTTTTTTTTTTACAGAGTTTGTCTAGCAGCATGATGGTTTTAAGATTACAATTTTTGATTGAAGACATGTTTTGCATGAAATATCATCCAAATCACCCATAGTTGCTGTACTCATTATGTTATGTATTGAATGTTGTTGATGAAATAATAAAAATAACAAAGAGTAGAGAAAACTGGTTTTAATTTCTTATTCATGTTTATCAATAAAAGCTTAACTAAGAAGGGAATGTGAAAAGAAAAAGTATATATCAATTAACTGAGGATAGTGATAAAGAACTCAATTGGTACTAAGCAGAAAAATGAGGAATTGAAAAAAGTGTCTTTAATTAGAACTGGCCACCTACAAGAGTGTCCATTAGCAGAGAGTTGACTGTAAAATAAATTAAGATCCTTCATTAATTAACAAAACTATCAGGGATTGTCTCTAAAACTTTAAAAATTGTGCCTGGCTTCTTGAATATTTAATTTTCAGCAAAATGAATTCAAGTTAAAAATTTTACAACTGCAATCATTAACCAATATCAAAACTCATGTATAACATATTTATTCAACCCTTCACCTTGCATGAGTGAC
Source organism: Pocillopora verrucosa (assembly GCF_036669915.1). Lineage (NCBI taxonomy): Eukaryota > Metazoa > Cnidaria > Anthozoa > Scleractinia > Pocilloporidae > Pocillopora > Pocillopora verrucosa. The sequence goes on along the minus strand of NC_089316.1, from coordinate 22,223,296 downwards.
CAATACAGGAATTCTCCTTACAAAATATCAACACAACATCAAGCAGATATTGTAAGTGATGTGAACAAAGGAAAATATCAGTTAGAGGATTATTAGTTGATCCAATACCAAATTCTCCAAACTTACATCATAAGAATGGTATGGCAAACAGTAAGGAGAATTACTAAAGAGATCTTGGGAGTGAATGCATTTGTTTCTTTTTCAAACAAACAAGTAATGGTTAAAAAACTCAGGGTTGACTTGCAAAAAAAAAAATTAACAATTTTAAAAACCATGAATCTTTAATATAGGCTACCCTGTTTTAGTGCAATAAAAAAAATCCTTACTTCCTTTTCAGGGCTCAATAATTTGCAAATATCAGAATTAAAAAATGTTGAGGAAGAAAAACTTTCATCTGAAAATATAACTTTCCATCTGTTAATCAAAACTATCACAAAATTCTTGAACATGATTGGTTATCACCAGCCCAATTTGAGCACTTATAGTACAGTGTATGTGTCATGCTTGTAATTGGACCATGTTATAGGACCATTAAAGGGACAATTATCATGTCATGCCTGTGGAAGGGGACAGAATGTGTGATGTGCACACACTGTTGTCCTGCATTTTGCCGATTTAATTGTTGTTGTTGTTGTTTTTTATGAAAATGTATAATGGATGTCTATAGTTTCTTTCTCAGATTTTATTATATTGTAATTAATTGATAACAGTTGTCTGGTTTGTTAATCAAGAGTATTATTACAAACAGAATTGGACATCAGGAAGTCCTGTGAACAACCATGGCAGGAACATGGATGACCATGGTCTATCCATGGTCTTGACACTAGAGTAATAAGCGATTATTGAATGAGGTTGAGCATGATATAAAAAACTGAATTAAATAATTGTTTTATTACAATTTTTTTAGAGGTATTGAGCTATTTTGAGCATCTCTCTAGGTTTGCAAAAGGTTGAGAACACTAAACTCTAAGGTCTTGGAAACTAGGCAGACATTGATCTCGAGAAGATAAATGCAGTGTAAGCCTCAGATATTGCATTTTATCATGTCAACTTCACACACTATTGTATATTGATTGAATGCTCATGACCAATCAGCTCTTTCATTGTAAATCTTATGTATAATGATCAAAGTTATTGAATATGTACAGGAAAGTACAAGAGACAACTGGCCATTTAATACTGGAATTGAAATTTTTTGGCTTGAAATGCACATTAAAAGTATGATGTGGTTACTTATACATCTTACTGAGAACGATTGTTAATGAATCGCAAACAACTGAGCTCAAAGGTTTCTAAGAATTTGAATTGCATGTATCTTTTCATTGTCAGAGTTTCCCCAGCCATACCCCTTTGATAAACTCAGTCACATAAGAATATTTGGCCTTTTCACACATCACAAAAATATCAAAGTTTTTTCACGCTCACGCATTTGAGACATTTCACATGAAAGTAAAAAGCCGAATTCCCCAACTAAATTTTCAATTTTCCTAGTCTTGACGAGTTTTAAATAACGAATGATGAAAGAATGTCTTACATTATTTGTTCAAGGACCATTAGAGGTCTGGTTTATGACTTTTATTGATCCATATAAAGTTCATGTCCTGTTCAAACCCAGGTCAAAACTAAACCACAACCGTTCTTGAACAATTCATTTTCAAAACAATTAAAAAGCCGGGAATTCATCACGGAAAACAAAATGGTTCACGAGTCACGTTTAATTCAGTTCTTCACACTCGAGTCACGTTTAAATAAAAAACAATTACTTCACGCGAACATGAAAAAATCTTATTATCTCTAATCACGACTCAGGAATAAGGAAAAATTCAGATCATGATACACGAGGAAAAAAAACTCGCCCAAGCATGCTTCACGTAAAAAGTATAGGGGTCCTCTTGTCGATCACGGAAGCAGACAGCGGGCAAGTTTTATTTATTTCATCAAATACCTGACATACCTGCATTTAGATCATGCATTAATTTGGTTACTTAACAGATTTAAGAGGTTTTGAGTTCGTTTCTAACTTCTGCCAGATGAAATCAAGTACAATCCATGGAATTAAGCGAGTATTTTGTCATCAGTTCAAACACTTCCATTGCTTAACGTGAAAAACTGAAAACTGATCGACGTTGAACAACTACCAGACAGAATGATTAACGATCAGAGCTGATTGACGTCAGCACTAGCAGAAATAGTTTGTCCCCTAACTCTTTCCATTCTTATGAGAATCTTCTATCAAAACTTTCCGTTAAGGCCATCTTTACTCACAATCACTGTTTTCCTTTTCCCTGTTGCTGAGAGTGTATAACTTTAACCCGTCAGTTTCAGAAGGCCGACTGAACGCGCCTTTGTTTTACTTTATCAAAATCGTTTTGTCTTTGTGCTCTGCATTTGACAGGCGTCTCTAAAGTTGTAATATATCAAAAACCCATAACTTGAAATACAAAGGGAAACCAGCGAATATTGAAGATATCAGAGAGTGAGTGAACTGACAGAAATGACGGCTGAAGCACTTCAGGGGAAATGACTTCAGTTCGATCGAGCGGAGAGTGTGAGTTCTTAGCTGAATTATCTACGTTCGATTTGCAGGAATCTAGTGAGGCTACACTTTACAAATGAGCTAAATTCTTATGTATATTGAACATAATTCTTACATGTTAGCAAAGCAAGTAACAAGTGCAGAGAACAAACGGCAATCAAATACGGATTGAAGACAATCTAACTGCTCGGATTAGTAGGGACACTCCTTAATTAACTTCCACAAAATACTTCAGGCTTCTGAAACGTCACGCAACTAAGGGCCTGTTTATAGGGAGTTACCATGCCGAAAAGAGCATGACGCATAAATTATGACTGATTATGCAAAAAGTTGCACTATTTATTTGTCACCTTCATACTCACACAGCACGCACAACTATGCAATTAGCATAAGCACAAGCACCGCACTCTGTATACATTATAATGATTTCGTAATGAATTTATCAGTCATAACATGGAACTAAGCAAGTAACATGGTGGAAGCGGTTCTGGTTGATTATTTCTCAACGGATATTTGCATATAGCGATCTACAAGCCAAGTTTTCTCCGGTTTAAACCAAGATGACTTCGAACACACTATTTCCAGAATTCAAAACAACGGGAGATGAAAAGCACACCTGGAAACCTACATCGAAGTTTTGATAGAATACTGCGTAGTGCAGAATTGGTACGAAACATCGAAAGAAAGTGAAGCAGCCAAGTGGACGAATCACGATTCACGAATAAGGAAAAAATCAAATCACGATCCACCAGGAAAAAAATTGCCCAGGGATGCTTTGCGTAAAAAGTAGAGGGAACCCTCTTGTCAATCACGGAGGCAGATAGCGAGCAAGTTAAATTTATTTTATCAAACACCTGACATACCTGTATTTGAATCAAATCAATCAAGCATTAATTTAGTTACTTTACAGATTTAAGAGGTTTTGAGTTCGTTTCTAACTTCTGTCAGATGAAATTAGGTACAATCCGTGGAATTAAGCGAGTATTTTGTCATTAGTTCAAACACTTCCATTGCTTAACGTGAAAAACTGAAAATCTAATCGACTTTGAATAACTACCAGACAGAATGATTAACGATCAGAGCCGATAAACATCAGCACAGTCATAAACAGTTTGTTGCTTTATTCTTTCCATTCCAACGAGAATCTTCTGTAAAAACTTCCCGTTAAGGCCATCTTAACTTACAATCACTGATTTCCTTTCCCCTGTTGCTGAGAGTGTTTAACTTTAACCCGTCTGTTACAGAGGGCCGACTGAACGCGCCTTTGTTTAACTTTATCAAAATCGTTTTGAGTCTTTGTGCTCAGCATTTGACGGGCGTCGCTACAGTTGTAATAGATCAAAAACCCATGACCTAAAATACAAAGGGAAACCAGCGAATATTGAAGATATCAGAGAGTTTGAGTGAACTAACAGAAGTGACGGCTGAAGCACTTCAGGGGAAATGACTTCAGTTCGATCGAGCGGAGAGTGTGAGTTCTTAGTTGAATTATATTTGTTCGCGTTGCAGGAGTCTAGCGAGGCTACACTTTACAAGTGAGCTAAATTCTTATCTACATTGAACAGAATTCTTACCTCTCAACAGTGTTAACAACAACTGCAGCTGACAAACAGAAATGAACTACAGATGGTTGACAAACAGACAGTTTAGCTCGGTATGGACACTCCTTAATTAAGGGCCTGTTTAAATGGAGTTACCATGCCGAAAAGAGCATGACGCATAAACAATGAATGATTAAAAAGTTGCACTATGTAATTGTCACCATCGCACTCGCACAGCACGCACACCCATGCAATTAGTTTAAGCACGAGCACCGCACTTTGTATAGATTATAATGATTTCGTAATGAATAAAAGTTGTCAGTTTTAACATGGAACTGAGCAAGTAACATGGTTGCAGCGGTTCTGGTTGATTATTTCTCAACAGATATTTGCATATAGCGACCAACCAGCCAAGTTCTTGGTAAAGTTTCCGCACAGCCCCATACTTCATTATGTATTCAGTTCTTGAATAGAGAAAACAATGACTAAAACAATACATTGCCATTGGGAAAACAAATTTGTTTTACAATAGTATAAGGCTGTGCGGAAATTTTACCAAGTTCTCTCCGGTTTGAACCGGTTTGAACCAAGCACGACCTGGAAACCTACATCGAAGATTTGATCGATTACTGCATAATGCAAAATTGGTATGATACATCGAAAGAAAGCGAAGCAGCCAAGTGGACTAAGTCTGATAAAGCTATAGCATGCCTCAGGGCATCTTTATCTCCTGCGATTAGAACAGTGTACAAATATAGTCTGGGTCGGACACAGGCAGCCCAAGCTCCAGCTGTGAGATGATCATCTAGCGAAATAACCGTCATGGCGAAATTGTAAGAGTCTGTATGGGAATATTTACGACCACTCTAGCGAATAAAAAAATAGGTCAAATTCTCACAAAAAATACCTCACCTTACTTCCACAGTGCATTGCCTGTTATCTGACCGCTTACTACGTTGGAGAGAACCCATTTTAGCGAGTTATCTATTTCGAGGTTTTCTACGTACACAAGAAAAGAGGTTCTCCAATAGGTTTCTTCAATACCGCGATCCCGACTAAAATTTACTCTCAATCCCGTAATCCCGATGGTTTATACCGGCGAATCCCGATCCCGTTCATAATTTTTTTTCTGAGTCCAATACCTCAACTTAAAAGGGCCTACTATTTAAGAGCGCTTGTCTGTAAAAATCAAACATATCGCGGCAAGGGTGGAAAATTCGATTTCTCTCTTATTTAAATGTTAGATAGGCTAGGCTATAACTTAAATCCCTGGATACATTTTTTAGCAAATTATCTTTTTATTTCCGAGAAAAATACAAATAACGAAATTCCGTTAAAATCGTCATTTTTAGCAGCAAATTACTGCACGAGTTTGAAGGCTTCGCGTGCAAAAACGAATCACTATCTCGTCTTTTAAACACTCAAATCTTCTTTCTCGATCTCATAAGACCTCACAAAATGATTTTTGTAAACATTGCGCTCTTCTTTACGCTTAAAATAATTTAATTTCGAAAGCATGCATTTCTCTTCAGTAAAAATACGTCGTGAATAAAATTAATTTTCACCATGTGCTCAACCTTCAAATGGATTAAGCTTTTAGTGGTTGAATTTCGACAAGATTTTCTCAATATAACCGTAAAAATTTGTTTGGGTAAATGATTGAGAACGATACAAAAGTTTTTCAAAGTCCGTTAAAATGCAGTATTTGACCTTTTGCGGTCAACATTCCAGTCGCGAGTCACACATATTTTAATATGTTTCAACCCATAGGAGGCCGAAAAATGTACATAGAAGATATTTCCAAATGCTCTAACCTCATTTGCCGCAGAAGACCGAACCAGAGACCATTTTAGAGTGATTATCTTGTCGTTCGTCGTTTTAGGTCTGTATAAATGATAACGTCCGATGAAACCACCAACCCTGTCGAACACCATCTTGTTGTCAAACGTTCGATATCTTTCTTCACTGTGGCATCTTATTCAACGGTTCAGTTGACTGCGAGTATTGCTCAGTTTACAATGCACTAAAAGATTACATCTGACAGCCTAATTCAATGCTAAACTGAGTTGACTACAAACATGTACGCCTTTGAGTATTTGGGTTGTCACGCAATACCGGTGACAGGAACTTTAGGGGATAGGTGAAGGGCAAAACTCCATATAATTAAGCACTATCAGAATTGAACTCTTGGAACCTAAAAAATATTTTATTCCGTAAACATTTTTGTAATAGTGTCATCTTTGTCTGGTGACAAACAGTAAAATACATTTATTTATTGCAGGGAATTATTCTTGTTTTTTTTGGCGCTCTGTGCCTGTCGTACCTATTAGGGGTGTTTTTCTTTACACTAAAATTGCAAGGAATACCCTAATAGCATGAAAGAGAACCTTTTGTACATTTGTACCATGTTACAAAACGCAGTGGTGGGGATGTGTGGCTTATGTGAGGCTGGGGTGCTATGTTCCGTGGCCAATGGGTGGGGCTTGCATAAGGGAGTGGTACTATTAACCACTGTTAACAGACCAACTTCCGTTTAAAACCTTAAACTACAGAGGGGCTGACATATATGCGCTCGGCAAAAAATAAGGTCTATCTCATCTTCAGGACCGGTAAATTTGAAAGCCAACTCATGACTTGCGATATATCTTGGTGCATGAAAGTAAAGGAACAATTTCCGTTTCACACATTCGATCTCTAGTGTTGTAACCACAAACCCCGCCAATAAGCGACGTGAACGAACAATAACCTTCCATTTTTTATGCAACAAAGTTGACGGTGTAAGTTAGTGTCTTTGTGAAAAACAAAGTCCGAAGCCCCGCCTCTGAGCGAAGAAAAGGCATCGTGTAATTATCATAAACCAGGTTTTGTTTACTTAGGCTCACTATTTTTGGCAGGTACTGAATTTAGCTTTTCAACGAGTATTGGCCAAAGGCCCGATCTCCGCGACTTACATGAAGAGATTTTGATGTTCACAACAATAAAGAAGCTTAGCAGCAGAATGACGTCTTTTTACTTTCCCCTTCCCCTACCCCCTAAAAAATAACTTTCCATTGCATGATTTGCATTGCGTGACGACTCTCCGTATACAAAACTACGCTGACTGCAACATATGTGTAGTGCCACTTTTAAAAGCATCGCTCAGATCTACTGCACCACAAACCGAACAACGCTCACAGTCAACTGAACCGCTGGATAAGATGCCACAGTGCAGAAAGATGTCAAAAGTTTTACAACGAAGGTTGATGACAGTTCGCAGATTGACAGACAGTTTCATCGGACGTTATAAATACGACGAGCGACAAGATAATCACAGTAAAATGGTCTTTGGATCTTTCTTCTACGGCAAATTAGGCTAGAACATTTGGAAATGTGTACCCATGTACATTTTCCGGCCTCATATGGGTTGAATCATATTAAAGTATGTGTGTGACTCGCAACTGGAATGTTGACCGCGAAAGGTCAAATAAATGCATTTTAACGGACTTTGAAAAGCTTTCGTATCGCTCTCAAATTTTTACAGTAATATTGAGAACATCTTTTCGTAATTCTACCGCCCAAAGCTTAATCCATTTGAAGGTTTAGCACATGCTGAAAATTAACTTTACTCACAAAGTACTTTTACTGAAGAGAAATGTATGCTTTCGAAATTAAATTATTTTACACGCAAAGAGGAACGCAGTGCTCTCAAAAATCGTTTTGTGAGGTCTTATGAGGTTAAAAAAGAATATTTGAGTGTTGAAAAGACGAGATTGTGATTCGTTTTTGAATGCGAAGCCCTCAAACTTGTGCAATAATTTGCTGCTAAAAATGACGATTTTAACGGAATTTTGTTACTTGTATTTTTCTCTGAAATAAAAAGATATTTTGTCGAAAAAAGTATCCAGTGATTTTAGTTATAGTCTAGCCTATCTAATATTGAAATAAGAAAGAAATCGAATTTTTCACACTTGCCGCGAAATTTAGAATTTGTCTGATTTTTACAGACAAGCGCTCTTAAGTGATATTCTTAACTGCAAGGATCGCTTTCATATTTGTTTCTTCAACCGCAGTTCATATCGTATATTTGCAGTCATTTACTCACCACTTAGAGGGTTTACTTAAAACCAAGAGAATGACCAGCTCAGCGTGTAGAACGCTGCACCGGTATCGCAAAGGTGATGGGTTCTAATCCCGCACGGGCCTGAATTTTTCTCAGGTCTTATTTTTACTGCTATTTAAGTAGTATTCATAACTGCGAGGATCACTTTCATAATCCTTTCTTCAACCGCAGTTCACATACTGGTATATATGATTTTCATATATTTTTTAGTCATTAAAGGGGCCTTTTCGGTGAGTGATGATTTTCTCAACCAGTATTGATCCGTTGAAATCTTTGCTCACTGTCAGGCTTAAGTTTTTTTCACTAAAACGGTGTTACTGTTCGTTTTAGAAGTTTTCGAAGTTTTGCACGAATAACGTACGCTAGTCACAGTCACGACTTCGTTCTGTTTAACTTCGATCACGGAAAAGCGTATTAGTAAAGACAGGTCAGTATTAAAGAAACGAATGGCAATGTCAACAAAAGCATAAAGAAACAAAAGGTGACGCCAATCCCATAGTTCCATAACAAGGAAAATAAAGAAAAATTAACTGCTGTTGAAGAGAATACTTCTTCTGAGGCGAGAAACTCTTCTGAGGAGAAAATTCGCCTCTCGTTCTAAAGATGGAATCTCGTCAACATCATATGCGGTCTCCTTGTCGGCCGATTCTTCATCACTGCTTGGGGAATCGTACTCTGACATCCCATCTTCCTCTCGAGTTCAGAGCGTTCTAGGCTGACCGGCTCACCCGGCTGAATTTCTCTCTGATAGAGGTACGATGAGAGAGTTCCAGCTCTCCTGTCTGATAGAACGCTGACGCACTGCAGCACCAAATGTTTGCCCCTAGTCCCTCATCTTCTGTACGCTTTGTGGTGCCATCGGTACAGGTGGTAATGGTTAAATCACTGATATGGCTGACAGGATCATAGTACGTTCGAGCACAGCATACCGACACTATAGTAGGCTGCCCAATGGTTTGTCCTCTCTAATCCTTCCTTGGCTGCGTTTCCAAAGTTTCTCGCGTAGTTCAACAACTCAGCAGGTTAAGAGAGTCATATCCGTATAATTCTGAGATTTGCTGGAGGTTTTCAAGGCCGTAATTAGGCATTTCAACACACGTTACCGTGTGGGCCATAAAGGGTTTTTGTTAAATTGGCAACCTCGCTTCTAAAAACCAAGACTTTCTTTCTTTCTAATAAACACCCAAGACCTAACTTCTCGCTAATGAATCAAGCAAGATGAAAAAAAATGTATTTCATAGCTCCTGGAAACGGTAATTTTTTCGAGGAAAAAAAATCACTCGAGATGATTCTGTATTCACTGCGCAAACACCTCAACCCTCATACAAGGGAAATAAGCAAAAGTGACAAGATAAAAGCGAATGAACCTTGCGTGGACTGGATTATTCAGTGTGTGCTGTACCACGGTATTCAAGTCTGAAAATCTTCAAGCACAAAATAAAATCCTGATACCCCATGTAATGGCTTAAACAGAAATTTGGCAGATTTGTTTTATCATCCCAATTAATTATCATTTTCTATGTTAAAGGAAGTCAATCGAACACCAACCAGAATCACCCTCCCCTCCCTCTCTACGGCAACTCCCTTAAATTACACCCAATGAAGTTACGGACGGTGAGAGCGGATTCATTTCGGAGTCAGTCGGTGACGGTTTCATTGATATAACTTTTTATTGAGTTGCTGGGTAATGTTTCCAATTTGAGATATCTGAAAAATGGCCTCTCGTTGGTGGAAAAGATGCACGGCTCTAGATCGATTTTACCTCCCGTCTCTTTTTTTCAGATTGTGTGCCATAGAAATGCTAGAATGAATACCCCTCATCATATCAGTCAGTTGGTACATGTGCTATGATTGGTCAAAATAGCGCACCCAATTGCACTAAATTTCCCGCTAAATTCAAAAAGTTTGTTTGAATTGATATCTTCCACCCTTCATTTGAACCCAGAGATGTAAAAAAAAACCTTACTTACCTCGTTGTATTTGGTCTGTATATGGAACCTCGTTGTCCCGCACGGTCTTATGGCCCAAGCGCGAAGCAAAGATGAAAAGACATTTATTATAACTCAGGTTCAAACAGAGGGGGAAGAGTTTATGGTACTTTATAACTGAAGTTTTGCTCATGCAATTATCAATTCTTTTAAAAATTTTATGAACTGCGATTTGTAGTTTATTCTTTATACACATATCTATATATCTGCATCTATATATATCTACATCTTCATATCAGTCTATTTATCAGTGTATATCTCCATACTGGTCTCTGTATAATTCTTAAGGTTCTGAAAGGGAGAATTTGTTAAAAAATTAAGAGCTTCTTTAGTTGGGGATCATTTCCTTCATATCCTGATAGTTATTCATGAGTGAAATTATAGGGGGATATTTAATATTCAAACAACTTTTAAATTTAGAGGGCCGTACTATTGAATACGGCCCACTTAATTGACTGATCATAGCGCACACACTAACTGAGATACATGATACTGAGTATTATTACCATGAAATGAATGATTTCGTCCATACTTTAGGATATTAAGTATTTTATAATCATCTTCAGTAATATCGACGTGCTTTTTTTTCGAGCAATTTATAAATTGCGCGAAATTTTTCTCAATAAATCTTTGGAGAGGGACTGCCCACATCGGCAATTACCATCAAATTGTGAAAAGTAAAGTTGTTCTTGTAACTTCAATGCTCCGGAATAGCTTAGAGACAACATGCTGAATGTATTCCGGAAAAAAAAAAACTTAAACAGCACAAGAAAAGTGACTTGAAAAGTGAAATAGTGTTTTAGCCACATCTAGATTTGCAGCACTCTTGAGATAAACATTACATGTATTCGAGCTACGTTTTTATCGCAGAAAATCGAAAAATTTTGCCAGCCTTTGGTCATCATATGTTTGTGCGAGAAGATTTTAGTCAGGACAAGGACATATCAACAATAAAAATAAAACCGGGCATTCCTATCGTTTTTTTCAGCCTATCCCCCGCCTTTTCATCTGGGCTTATGGAATAATCATCCCCATCAAAATGGGACCTAAAAAAAAGGTATTAAATGTATCCACCCTTCTAAAAAGTTCTTGAGTTGAGTGTAATTTTTTTCCTTTTTCTACCCCCTTGTTATCTTTAGAATTCACACGCGCTCGAGGCGTATGCTAAAAGTGGCTCTTGCACTCACCAACGTGCGTTGACATTTGGACCGAGTTTACGGCTTAATAAGTTACCAAATTTAATGCGTTATGGAGATGTGCTTCGCGCGCACTTTGGGTTCCGCTATGCAGAGACGATGAACGTCGTTTCATGTCAGGGAATCGGAAAGAACTTTTATTTATCAATTATCAATGGTGAGAGTTTTTTATGCAGTCTGATTGCATATTATTAGCACCAAACAGGTTCACTTTATAATGATAGTCCTAGTGTATCTTGTAAGTTAAAGAAAAAAATCCGACATGAGCGATAAGTTGCCATTCTTTTTTTTTTAGTTTTCAAAACAAGGAAGTGTTTTAGAGCTAAAGTACCAGACGCACTCTTTTAATTAGCAGCCTTACAGTGCTGTATCTTCAACTGGCCTAATTTACGAAAATTATAAAAAATTACTGACAAGAATTTGTATAAACGCAATTTTTACTGCAGAATCGTAGCTAGGGGAGGGTTCTGAGTTACCCGTTGCTCCTCCTCGTTGGAGGTAGTTTTTCCTCGAGTTAGTAGCATAAAAATATTATGCTTCAAGTTAGCGTTAGGGTATGAGCCAAAAAGATGTACATGCACAAGGTAAGGCGTCGGAGTAATCCATTACATGCACTACACTACCACACCCCCCCTCCCCCCCCCCCCACCCACCTCATTATAAAAATATTAACAAAGCTGATAATGCTGTAATGGTAAAGGATTCTTTTTTTCATTTAAAAGACAAAAAATTAGCAGTGGAGGTAAATTAAGTAATGGCTGAGCGGGTGATTGAATCAGCCAGAAATTGTGCAAACATTTAACGAAGGGTGAAAAGTAATATACTGGTCCAAACCTTTGGAAACCGAATTTGCCGAACCGAAAAAAAAAAAAAGCACAAGCCTGATTGCAAAGCCGTCACGAGCGGATCTTGTATTCGACCACACTTCATGCCAAGGGGAATATTATCATCGTCGCAACCCAAGGTACGTCTGGTTTCTCGCACGCAATTGGCACCGTCATTTTTTCGGTCTTAGGTTGGTGCAATCTCTTTCTTTGTGTCGCAATGGCAGCAAATTGCCATGCGATGGGATTTGGCAAGAACACCAAGCAGAACAAGTGCTCCAGTTTCCGTCAATAGGCTTTGGTTTATCGCCCCAATCAGTCGAAGGCCATATACAAACACTTAGATGTACAAAAACAGATAAAATCACGAACAATTGTCCTTCATGTCGCACACACATGACGATCGTAATCCTTCAGGAAAAAAACGTAATGAAGTTCACGCTACCTTGACGAGTTACACCGTATTAGAAACGAATCAGAACTATAATTCTTATAAGGAATGATAAAACCTAATCGGATAAATACTGAAGTCGCCTTCAGCGCTCAAATCGTTGTTTACAAATGTCAGAGTTCTTCGAATACAAAAACGTGTATAATGTAAAGGCCAATATCTTAGACAATGGCACCGAGAAGCCGAAGTACAAAGATAATAGGGTTAGCTGCTAAAATTATCGAGACCGTGGCAAAGATCTGGCCGTGGCAAGAATGCGTTATTTCCAGAAGTAGAAGGAGACGGGCTTAATGACAACAGATATCAATGTTGCGATATTGTGACGAGTCGTGCATGAATTCATCAAGCGGGTAAAGAAAGTCAGGTTGAAAAGTTTTGTGTCACACAAGCATTTCACACCAAGTTAACTGTAATCGAAGCAATTATTCGATGGACCATGTCTCTAGAAATATTTTCCTATCCGCCACAACCTTGTTTCAGGTTTGTTTCGGTTTTGCCTCAGGACAAATCCTGCTGTGAGAAGAATAAATTTCGCAACTAGTTGACAACTCGCAAAATTTTAAAAAATTAACCTTTCATGGAATTTTTCTTGCTTAAGTTTCCTATATTTTGTGTTTCGAAGAATTTTGTGAAAGTGTTTCAGAAAGCCCTATGGTCTGTTTGTTTGTTCGTCTTCTAGAAGTATCACGAAGACGAGTGATTCTAAACTTCCGGTTTTAGCTTAGTTCATTTCCGCTTACTTGAGCCAACCACCCAGGATACATTGCGCAAATTAAAAAATGGCGGACAAGGCGAAGTGAAAATTTATCTGAAATAATGAGCTCGAAGGGAAAAGATTACAGAAGAATCTCTGGCTTGGCGAAGCCTCTTGCGGAATGCAAAACAGAGGTGAGATTTTACTCGACTCATTGTGTTCACTACGCCTGAGTAACGCGTGTAGTTAACACACGTAAGAACGTTTTAACAAAGTCAGGTTCAAGATTGTACAAGACTTTGTTACGAATGCTTGTACATGTAGCTGCTATGGTTTGTTGCTAGGGACTGTTCCTGTTTATACCCACATTTCTTTTTCTGAGCATTGTTCGTATTAATCTTATAAACCGTGACAAATTACGTAATAAGGAGAGTTATTTGAAACCTAAAATAAAAAAAAAATATATCGAAGGCACGTGAGGTTTGGTTTGTTTATTTTTGATTAAGTGAGGTTTGGTTTGTTTATTTTTGATTAAGCTTACATAATGCTAAGGAGTTAGATATATTTTTCTCGCGGCAAAATAACGATTACTTGTAGTTGCTGCTTAAAATGAATTCTTCAGGAAAAACTTATCATCAGGTTTCTTTTGTTATTAATTTTTGTCTTGTTTTGCTTTGTTTTGTTTCGATTTACCTTCCAGCATAATGCAACTTGTGATTAAATTAATTAAGTGTAGAATGGATTCTTTGGTTCACCACTGAAAGGAAATAAACAAAGTTTTAGTGAAAGACATATTTCTTTTTGATGACAGCTTAGCAAATGATCTCAGTATGATAAAGGTTTGATAAAAGTAGTTAAAGATCAGCCACATGTCAGCTGTTAAAGCACTATAGTGGTGTGATCTCTGTGGAGATTTCTTTGCCACTGCACTTTAGGATCACAGAGAGTAACTTAACTGTTCAATAAGTGTCTTCTTCTGAGTTTCAAATTTGGCAAAGGGTACAATTTTGCCTCCTTATATGACTTACTTAACCCTTTACACCCTAACATCAGTATGCATATTCTCCTTACTGTTCTTTATATGATTCCTAAGGTGCTGACAAGGAGAATTTGGTTACCGATCAAAAGCTTCTTTCATTGATGATCATTTCCTTTCCTCTCATGACCTTGATTTGTGATTCAGGAGTGATATTGTGAGGAGAAATTAGATGCTGGTCACTCCAAGGGTTTAAAAGGTTGAAGGAAAGAAGGAAGCTATAAGAAAAAAATGAAAAGCACTGTTGCTGCCAAAATCACAATGACTTAATTAAATTCATATGCATTTTTTGTTTCCATTGCATTTTCATTAAGTTCTTTTGTTTTCAAGTCCGTTACTTTCTTTGATTTTCTGTTACTTTTTCTGCTCAATTTACCTATGTTTATATCATTCATATAAGTTCTTTACTGTAAATTTTATTCATTCTGATTTATAGTTTAACTTTGCTGGATCATTTATCTGAATGGCATTAAATGGTTCTCACTGTCTTTAATCAGGATCTTGTACAACATTTGTTTGTGTCTTTTGTTCTCCTTTATTTTGTTTTCTTGTTTGTTTATTTCTGAAAAAACTTTTTATTTATAGTTTTGTTTCAGCAACCACTTTGATTCTTCACTTTTTTTGTTTTGTTTGGAAGGATATTAATCCTTTAACTCTTAAGATCTCATTAGTGATTCTCCTTCCTGTCTGCCATATAGTTCTTGTGATGTTAATTTGGAGAATTTGGTGGTGGATCAACTAATAATCCCCTAATTAATATTTTTCTTTATTGTTATCACTTGTCTGCTTGATATTGTAATGACATTGTAAGGAGAAATTCAGTCTTGGTCACTCATGGGAAATAGAAGGTTAAAAAGTGTTTCTTTTTGTACCATTACAAGTAATTTTGGCCATCACAAGCACCTCTGAGTCTGAGATTCCCACTAACCACAAAATTTGCCTTTTTTTTCTCTTTTATTTATCTTTTTAAACCAATGATGCTGTTGTTTTCTTCCACTTATCAACATTTGCTGAGTAAGTCTCAGACATCATGCAGTTCCCCTCTCTAATTTTTCCCCTTCACCTGCATACCAGTTTCTTGATATGTACTGATCATAAGATATTACCCAATTAATCTGTGTTGAAGCAATGTTTAATTCTGGTTGCCTACAATTCTGATTTTCTTTTGGTCAGTATATAATGGATGACAACCCAATTGGTAGCCTTTGACAACCCGTGGCTTTTGTTAGAGAAAAGAATGCTTATGTCTGAGAGGTTTATTTTATAAATTATATTACAGCTTACAGTTTATTATTATTTATTACAGTTAATTATCCTTTAAATACTTTTCAACACATGGGAAAAATGTTTATGAACAGCTTACTGTTTATGGTGTGGGAGGTTCACTTTTCAGTGTTCTCTGAAATGATTTTATGAACAAAAGTAACATGTAACCTCTTCTATAACAACCACACAATGCTTTTCATCCTGAATTAAATCCTTAACACAGAGTTTTCTATATTGGATGTACATGTAAGGTTTGAAAATTGGGAAATATCTCTTGGGGTATATCCTTGGACATCCCCCAGCTTTTAGGTAGAGGATATTCTGTCATGTGATGGGTTTAGACCAATTGTAGACAAGCAAATATATGCATTGGATTAAAATGGCATTTATTGATCATGAATAATTTATTGTAAAAGGAAGGTAGCTGAAGTATTGTAAATATATATTGTAGTGTTGTAATTAAGAGTTTATAAAATATGAAAAACAGAGAGAAACAAAGACAGAAACCAACTTAGGCCACTGCAAAATACAAGAAACCAAATTGCTGTTTTTGTCTCTAATTGCTTTATTAGATAATGTTAATATTTTAGTCAATCACACACACCAAGGTCATGGAAAAGTTTAGAAATATTATATTGTTTTTAGGCTCAATCAAATTTATAAATAGCTCTGTGTATAATGAGTAAAAAGATCACTATAGCATTCAAATCTGTCCCAAATTGTCTCCTCTTAATCAACTACCTGAAATCTTGATCCTTTTAGCTCCAAGATCTGAGAATTGACTCACTCAACTGAAAACCTTACTCAGTTTGTTTTAGGTGTTGCTTAGAATATGCCTGAGATTGTTTTAACCCTTTAACTCCTAGAAGTGATTCACATGTAACTTCTCCCTACAATATTCATCCACTATTCAACAAACAGGTAATGAGAGTATTCAAATGTATCAGGTAGAAGTTTTTATCTTGATCAAACACCAAATTCTTACAACTAATTTACAATGAAATATGCAGCAGCTAGAGAGGAGAATTAACAATTAGATCCTAGGAGTTATAGGGTTAATGCTCAAACAAAAATTGGTCTTCAAGTTGTTTTAGGTATTTTATTTTCCTAATTGTTGTTGTTGTTTTTATTTTCAGGCCCTTCTTTATGGAAGCTGTGTCTCCCAGAAAGACAACATTACCAAGCATGCCTGTGATAAGGAGTTTCAAGCACTTAAAGGCTGTATAAGACAAGCAGTAAGTTTTCTGGTAGACTGATCAGGCTCTCTTTTCTTTCTGTGTTTAATTAGCTTGGATATCATGTTAGTTTTAAAGCACAAACGCAATTGTCATGATAAGATAGTCAAATGGGGGCACAAAAGTGTCCTTTCAGAGAGTGGGGTGATAAAAAAGAAAGCCTTTGCTTTATCATGCAACATATTCTTCGGCTTAGTTGTCCAGAGTTTGTTTCAGTTCAAACTTTGTTAAACATAAGCAGTTAATGACTGGCTTCAAGGGATACAGTGAGTTTTCTTTTCCCAAGACTCTTAAATGTTCCTTGAACTGAAGCCAAAGGGAACAATTAGGGTCAAATAAAAAATGGCTTTTGAGTTGGGAGGTGTAACATTGTGATTTTAAACAATTGCAAAAGAATTTGTAGTATTTACATACTTAAACATGTACTCTCAAACTAACTCTTATACTCTCAAATTAGTCAGCTTTAATCAGAATTAATCATGTTCATCCTTTTATCAGTAGGTACTATCCTACAGTGAGAGAGGGATGGGGTTTAAATTTTTCATTCTCAAATTGTCGGTGTCCTTTTTTATTATTTTCCTCCTGATTTTAATTAACAGTCATCAGCAAAAATTAGGGACTGAAGATAATTAAGAGACTACAGCAAGTCACTCAGACATAGGACTGCTGTGCTTTTTCTACTTATAAAGTTCAAATACTACTTACCTAAAATAATGTAATAATATTCACTATATACTGAAACAAAATGTTTCATTCCTGATTTGTCTATTGTGAATGAATTGAAAAATAACTTATTAAGTGCAATACAGGATTTCCATACTACACACTGGCTTGAAATTAAAGCTTTTAACCCTTTCACTTCCAAGATCTGATTGTTAATTCTCCCCTCTAGCTGCTACACATTTCCTTTTAAATAAGTTACAAGAATTTGGTGTTAAGTCAAGAAAACAACTTCTGCCTGATAAGTTTAAGTATTCTCCTTACCTCTTTGCTAGATGATGAATGGATTTTATAGGGAGAAGTTACATGTCAATCACTTGTGGGAGTTAAAGGGTTAAAGAGAACTAAACAACAATAAACTTTTTAGTAGTTAAAAGAAAACATTAAAATTTGATGTGTCCATCCTCCTCTGCATTCTAATGAATGATCAAATCAAACAATATAATTATCTTAAGGCATTTTCCAACTGGTTGAAAATGTTTTGAGAAATGTGCACCAGGAATGTACAAAGAGCAGTATTTGTATGAGGTTTTGATTAAAACATATCATATATAAAACATATGAAACAGCTCTTACATTTCATAATTTATGGTTACTCATTAGATGTTTTGAACGTTTTCTAAAAAGCACTCCAATGGCTGGTTCATTTACCAAAGCTTTGTAAACATCACTGATGCCTTTGAATTAAGAGATGTACTTGAGCTCATGAGATTTCCCTTACAAACACATTTGTGATAAAATTAGATTTGTGGAATTGAGCGATAGAAAAAAGAAATGAAATTCATCATATTTGGAAGATGATGCTCATGTAACTTTTATGCTGTTACATACATTTCCCATCTGCTCCTCTGTGCTCACATGTGCCAATTCCTACAAGAACACTCTGTCAGCCAAGGAAATTGTAGAACCATAATGATATTCTAGAATCCTTAATCTATACACATGCATTCCCTATTGTCTGTTTTTAACCCTTTACACTCTAACATCAATATATATGTATATTCTCCATACTTTTCTCTGTGTTCTTACAAGGAGAATTTGCTCAACAATCAAGAGCTTTTTTTGTTAGTGATCATTTCCTGTATTCTTATGATAATAATGATAATTTAGGAATAGTATTGGAAGGAGAAATGAGTGGCATGTCACTATTTGGGGTTTGAGGATTAGAGAAAGTTAATGTTCAAATGACAGAAAACCTGGTGTGCCTGGCCTTTTTGTTTACTCTGCAACAAGATGTTAGTAAAATAGGAATTCTAAAAGATTTATCCTGCACTTACTTTTTATGATGTATGTATTTTTGTTGCAGGCAAAGAAAGTTAAAGTGTAAAGACTTGAAAAGAGAGAACAACTGCACCTTTTGCAGCAAAGTTCAGAACCAGAAGATGTCACAGGGAACCCACTCACTTTTTGTCTGGGATAAAAAATGTTTTAAGGAGACATTTAGGCTTGTGGAAACTTAAAAAGAATGTAATGGAAGCCCCTGTGCTCATTTTGAATGCTGTGATCTTTAAGGCTTTTTATTTGTTTTGTTTATTCAGGTACTTGGAAAAGCTAACATCATGGTAGAATTGATGAATTAAAAGCAAATTATGGCTAATGTGAACTGTGTTAGACTTACTCATACTGAGTATAAAGCTTATTCTAAAATGGTGACCATCCTATGATTCCATTTTTAGTCACCCTACATATGGTTATGTCATTTCCTGTGTACAAATCCAGCTTGTAAAATGTGAGATTTTATTTTAAAACTGAAATAGAAGCCAGTGTGCTGGGTAGTTGAACCCATGAGATTACAGGGTATATGATCATGAAAAAGTCAAGTTTTATTGTTTGGTGGCTTGTTATTGAACTTTTAATTGAACTGTTAAAGGCCCATTTACTTTTAAACAAAACAAAACAAAAAACAATTATAAGCCCACTTTCTGTGTGTTGAATAGAGTGACAGATCTGTAGTTAGTTCTGATGATTGGAAGGTGTTGCAAGGGTTTTTTTTCAAACAACGAAACCAAATCTTTCGAGAGACTCAAATAAGCTCAGGTATAAGGCAAACCAAGACTATGAAAATTTTACTTTGGAGTACAAAACAAAGAAATGCATGTTGTTGATTGCAAATAGGACCCGAACTTAGGGTTCATTTCGGACAAGGGCGCTAAACACCGTTTACTTCGAAAAAATGCAATGCCGTGATGAGCTGCTTCAAAAATTAAAACTTCCATCTGTGGCAAAAAAAAAATCTAACCCTCGGCGAAACCGATAACTTTCCTTTCACAGATATATTTTGGAGGTACTCGCCGAGGAAGCAATAAAGTTCTTATTCATGGAGCGGGAAAGCCGTGTGACTATGACACAGTTATAGGTAAAGCGCTACGTGAGGAAAAAGCGTTAAACACCATTTCGAAAAAGTAGGTAAGTGAGGTAACTCACCAAGCCATCATCGAAATTAGCCCGCGTTTACATTCAGTCTTACAACCCCGGAATCCCGGGGTGAAGTTTCTCGAGATTGTTGTTGCGCTTGAACTGAGGGAGTTAAGATTTCATTACGGCGACGTGTGGTAAAACTTGGACGTTTTGTTCAGTTCAAATTAAAAACGCGACTAAATTGCTGTTGAAGTTTCATTACTCAAGAGGAAGTCGTTGTTTGACATTTTATTTCTGTATGGGACGGCTAGGAAAATTACAAAGTTTCAAAACAAACGTGTTTCGCTATTATTTCGTCCATTTGTTCTCTTTGATTTATTTTTGTAACAGATTCACTCCACTAGATTACAAATATTCAATTCTGTACTCGAAGTGCTCGCTGCTCGCCATCTGCATTTTTCTAAAGCGCTCGTTGCTCGCCATCTGTATTTTTCTAAAGTGCTCGTTGCTCGCCATCTGTATTTTCTTAAGCGCTCGCTACTCGCGAGAGGAATTTCAGCAATTGTACAGAGTTTTTATTCAGTTGTACATACAGATTGTACGTAGCAATAAATACTTTTGTTAGAACATTAAAATTAAGAGTAACCGAGTTCTGTTCATGTTTCGAATCCCCTAAATAAAGTTTCCCATTGGTGTTTTCTTCCCCGTAGACATGTACACTTTTGTATAGTTACGATAACTTTTCACAGTGTGATGTCTGTTCTTTACACCCTTTGTCATTTGGGTTGTTTTCCTTTTCATGCGATACATTGGAAAACTAATATTATAGAACCTCGAATTAAATCTAAGAGTTCACAGTTCACATTAGATAAATTCAGCTGAAGAAAGCTCAAGTTGGCCAATTTGCATCAATAGTCTGTATGCTTAGAGAGCCATTCTGCAAGGCCGGGCTTTTCATAAGGGGACGATCAACGTGACTGCTGGGGGTTTGCCATTTCAAACTGTAAACACAATAATCAAAACACTGTGATTAAACGGCAAAGGAGAACAATAGAGTGCATGAATTGCGTTTGATTGTTGAGATGAGAGCCAGCGATGAAGCATGAAACTATGAAAATCAGAAACTTCCTGATGTGTGTTAAATGAGCTAAGTAAAAAATCGAACAAGAAAAAGGGTGACTGTTGTCAACTCCGCATTAAAAAGAAGATTCAGGATCCTACCTAACAAATATCACTATAAAACAGAAATTACATTTAATTGCAGTAATGTAATGAGCTGTACCTTGCACGGGTTGAAGGCTGACATAATGCACCTCATGAATATGTCCCAGCACAAGAGGTTTGCTTTCGTCAACTGGACAATGTGGCGTAATGATTATATCATTGCTATGGGATAGACTGCTGACCACACGAATGCACGTTTTAAAGCAGTTTGCTGCGGCACACAGAATCACGTGATCACCCCAAGCGCCATCTTGTTCCATGTGTACTAGGTATTCAGTCCATGTTTGATGTCCATGTACAAAGTCAAACAGATCTGTTCCATCCGGCTGTAAGAAAGATCAGTTAAAGAAGGAAACTTAAAAGTATTGTTGATAGGAACTTGAGCGCGTGGAGTACGAGTCAGGGAGTAATTTTATGAGAATGGTACGAGACGACCTGTAATTAGCAATTTACTGTATAGTAACAAGTTTTGTGATTGAAGAGTCTTTCAGAACGTCCGTGTATATTCCAAAATACTTTGCAAACAACAGGAAAACAACAAGAAAGATCCATCATTAAGAAAACGACCAGAATTCTGTCATCTGATAGAGGTTTAAAGGGTGCTTTTTTGACACTGAAATATTCAAATGACTAAAACCGTGGAGGGCTGCTTTTCTGGACAAAACATCAAGCAACATATGAATTTAACTATAACCAACGTCACTGTGTGGTTTCTTAAATAATAAAGTTAAATGTTTCAAGTTCTCTTTTCCACCAAGGGTACAAGCTGGTATCAGAGCTCCTGAAAAAAAAACCATCATTCTATACAGGAAGACTAACAGAACTCCTGGTCACTTCACGCTGTGAACACTGGAATAGGTTCTGGTGGTGTTGGCCAAGTGGCCTGTATTATCACTGAAACTTTATCACACTCTTAAAATAACTTCACGTGACATACTCTGTTAGACATACTAACATCAACTTACAAGTTTTGGGTCACCCCTGAGGTACTGAACCAAGATTTGTCTTAATTCGCCATGTGGGATTTTGATTCCCCTAACAATTTCCAGTTGTTCGGACAAGGCATAGAACATGCAATTTCCTAATCCTTGATTGTCAGATATTCTGAAGCCCCTGTCTGATGCAATATTCCTCAGCCCCAATGATAGATCTGTTCTTCTCTTGACTTTGCTTGCATTTAGTTGCATCTGCTGAAGTTCCTGGATGATTCGGTCGAGAGAACCTAGAACATAGAACGTTTTCATTAATCTAACTGCATAAAGAAAGAAAAAAGCGAAACAATCGTCTGCTGGAAATTAACAATTCCCAATCTAGTAAGAGAAACTTTCAGGGTAAAAAGGAAAAGAGCTTCAAGCTCCAGACTTCAGCTGTTTGGTCGAACAACTCAGCCTTAAAAAGGAAGCTGTAGCTGTCAATTAAGTTACTTTTTAACTTCCATTTCTGTCTGTGAATGAATACACTAATAATCAAGAGAGAAGAAGCAGAGAAGAAAAATTAGCGACAAGGTCTACACTCTGATATATCTGTGTAACTGGAAAACGGAATCCTCGAAAAAAAGTACGGGCTTCAAAAATGTACAGATGTATTTCCTGTACCACATGAATATGTGATTATTCCAATGTTGTTTCAAAAGACAATTGTATCGTGAATAGAACATAAACTGGTTTTGATAGGCACAGTATTTAAACTTTGGTTTTGTTTTGAGAAAAAGCAGAAGAAATGCCTATGTCTCCCTGTTTCAGACAATTTATGATAGTTTCCAATTGCAATGGGATGAAAACTTCAAATGACCCAAAGAAATGAATAACACTAAGCCGTCCGTCCAGATCAGAAAGTATAAGACAATCAAATTTCTTCTACACGTCTTACGTTTGCGACTGAAGTGTGCAGGGATATAAATAAAAACATAAGTACATAGTGTCTCATAAGTAAAAGTACCTTACTATAAAGTTTTTACAAAGCATAGCTGGCCTGAAGTCAAAAGTTAAGGAAAGAAAATTGCTGAATCTCCTTGTTACCTGTCTGTACTTCTTAAAGGATGTCAATTATCATGTATTATTAAATTCATTTACTCACTTGGAGTCAGTAATGTATCAACTGTTAGTTGTTCGGTTGACGTGTCAAAAACTTCGGCCTGCCGAGCTCTGAAACTTGTGTCTCGTCTTTTAGAAGCTAAAAAGATAGAAAGAAACTTTTGTTTTAATATTACAGCAATCAAGAACAGAATAAAACAACTGATTACTATTCATGTTTAACATCTATTTTATACGAGGTGTTCATACTTTCCGCCACAGTTAATAAGAGATCGAAAGCCGAGTAGCCCCCTAAAACACTTTTTGAAGGATATTCAAAACAGTCTCACCATGAACTATGTCCCACATCTTCTCCACAAGACTGTCACACTGCTCCTCCCAGCTAAACTTCTCTTCATATGAACTCCTCAGTTGTTGAATATCTTGAAGTCGATCTGATCTCTCCTTCTGTCGGACACCAGCAATTGCCTTTGCCCACTCCTTAGGGTCCTCAGACTCCACCACGAATGATTTGCCTGATGGTAAAGTGCACAGTGCTTCACCAAATCCCGAGTTTCCACTGACAAGAATGGGAAGACCAGCAGACAACGCTTCTAATGCTGTCAGACCAAACCCCTCTGTTCTGGAGGGCATGATGCAGAGATCAACTTCATAAAATAATTTTTTCAAGCTCTCTTTGCTTTTTATGAATTTTCTGACGGTCAGTTGCCTTTTATCAATTCCACTCTTCAGCAAATCCTCTGCTACCTCATCCTGTTCACTGTCAGGTGCACCCACGAAGATGAGACAGTAAGACCTGTCTTTTAGTTCAGTTATTGCTCTAGCAGATATATCATAGCCCTTCAAGCTGAAGTCCTCTGAGTCACCACGGCCAAACGTCAGTACCTTGAACTTCTTACGCTCGTTAAGGGCTTGTTTTACGTCAGAGAACTCACGGAATATTCCAGGAGTCAGTTGAAGGATGTCGTCCTCACTCTTGCATGAGCCGAGCTGAACGGAGAAAGCCTCTGTTAGCTTTGGTCCAACTGCCAACACAGCATCTGCCAACTCACACAACGCCACTTCCGTTAAATTCTTATCTTGACCCTTGGAAATAGCCTTGGGATAGTTTTTGTGTATTGCGAGTTCTTCAGGTGCAGTGTGCACCACCTGTATCCACTTGCACTGGTGCGATTCTCTAATAAATTGGGCTTGTTTACCAAGCTTTGCTCCATGACCCAGTACTATGTCAATGTCCAGATCTCTCGGTGGAGCACTCAGCCAGTCAAGGGAGTTGGCATAGCCTGGACGTTTTTGTGCCTCTCTGAGGGATACATTGTGAATTCGAGCCATTCTCCTCTCTTCTTCAGAACAGGCAAACTGTGGGACAAGGAGAGTAACGTCCACGTCAGAGTGTTTGGCCAACAGAATGGCAAGCTGTCTGTTGATGGTGGACAAGCCTCCCATTGACGAACTCCACTCACTGCCAAGGAGAGTCACCTTCAATGCTGTGGCAGACTTCTTTGGATTGATTTCACTTGCTTCATCATATGATCTAGCAACTACATTTGAAGAGGACAACACCTGAAGAAAAAGGTCATATAGGATTATAAAAAAAAAAAAACTTTTAGTGTGGTCATACAAAATTTTTATTAATCAATACTTTACCAAAGAAAAACAAAAGAGTATAAAATTCAAAAATAATTTCATCTTGTTAGAAATTTTCTGACGTATATTTAAAACTGAAGACAACCTATCAAGGCTCCCTTTCTCACCACTGATAACAGTCCAATTGATATTCACATCAAGTAAATTAGGGGAGCAAAGCAAAGATGAAACTGAGGCCAGAAATCTTTTCGTGAAAAATCACTATAATCAATCATACCTGGCTTCTTCTTTTCAAGAACCATTTCTTTAATCCACAAACTGGTGCTACCTTATTGCAAGGTTTTCGCTTACAGATGTCCGGCTGACCTTCGTTTGCATCAATGAGGTGGAAGCAGTCCTTGTGTGTACAAGTGGTTTTTACTTGGTCTGAGCATGCACGACGTGTTTCTTCTGCCCCTTGATGACAGTAAGGACATGCAACACACAGCCTATACTTCATTCCTCTCAGGTATGGCATTTCTTGTGACAAATTCTTTAGGGTGTCTTCAAGAAATTCACGAACAAGAGTTGCTAGTTCGATGGAGTTCCGTCCTTCGGCCTGATCACTTTGTGCTTCTCTTTGTCTCAAGGTTACCTTCACAAATCCTGTTTTGCATATGAGGACAAAATCATGAATATCTCTCCCAATAATAAACCATGCTCCATTTTGGTACAGGGTGGGTTGATGCGTGGCCCATGTCTCTGAACACCAACGAATACATCGGGAGACAAGCTGCAAGAAAAGACCATGAGGGACAAAGCCATGGACAAAGAGGAGATACAATGGACAAGGGTCAGTTAATGATAATTCCATTTTACAAAGTTCTACAGGCGATGACTTCAACTGAGCTGGTACAAAGTACTTCTCGTCAGTTGGGGAAGCTGAGAACTTAGCGATCAAACCAAATCGCTCCATCATATCAAGGATGTCTGCCTTAACGATTCCTCCCGTGATAAAGCTGGAGAACACATGATCAACATGTTCCATGCTAAGGATGCCACTTGCTTCAAGTTCCTGCCAGTACTTAGCATATAAAGGAGTCTACAAAATATGTAAATGACAGCAATTCCAGATTAGAGAAGTCCACTAAATGTTCCTTTTGAATGTTCGCCACGTATATGTACAGAAACTAGAAAAGTTTATTTCAATCAGTGTACCAAAATGGTCAGAAATTACACTCTTAACGTGCAATTTTGTATCTTGGGCTGCTCAGAGGTGACTATTAGTTGTTATTCACTACTGCAGAAGCCAATTAGCACATGCAAAAGAACTATTCACTTGTATGAATACAATGATTGTGAATGGTAGCAAGTCAATGCAAGTCTGTTGTAAAGTAAAAAGGCTAAATCAATTTATGACCTGAAAAGCTGCAAAATGTACACAAAATAACTTGGGTTCAGCAGTTGTAAAGATCAAAGCATCACAGCTGTTGCATTAGTTGCCTATTTATTTAAAAAAATGTCACACTCATTTTCTAATGATCTAAATGAATGACCATTTTGCAGGTAAGGCTTTCCAAAAATGAAATTTTTTTTCTCACCTGTTCATTGAAAGGTGGAATGGTTATCAGCTGTTTGAACAGATCAATCAACCACTGAGCCTTAAGTACAACTGTACTGCGGTGCTTGATTATCATCCCAAGGCCATGATAAAAACTGATCATGGCCTCAAACTCTTTTGCATCTTTCATGAAACAATCTTTCCTAGCATAGTGCTCAAGTTGTTGCAGATTTCTGTAATAAATCTGTTTGGCCAGCAAAGCTTCAATCACCTTTTCAAACAAAAACCATCTAGAAGGCAACAGAATAATTAAAATGTATTAGGGTTTTAAATTGGATATTAACTTCAGTCAGACATGTATTAATTTGTAGTCTTCCAGTGTTAATTCATCTATTTTCTTGGTCTAGCTATCTCCAAACTTTAGGAAAATTCAAACATGGTTATGTTTTTCACACAAACATTCTCCACTCAAAGAGCTGTGCCTTCTCAAATATCCATCAGACATTCACACCTTTTTAAAGAAATAGTATTGTCACAATGTCATGAATTAGAGTTCTGTTTGTTTGCACATAAATAACTGCTGTGTATTTGTACAGTCTGATGTTTTTAAGGGTTTCAATAACTTCAAACTAGTGGAGATGAGTTATTTTTGTTTTCACATACATTTACATACATATACAGTTATGCTGAAAACACTGACTGCTCTTCAAAGTACTATTCATGATGGTTTAAATAAAATATTAATCCCAAAGTCCATGAAATGAGGTTTGCCAGGTAAAAAGATATTTTGGTTTACCTGACAGGTATTTTCTCCCCCACATAAGGCTCCTGCCTCAATACCTCCAGGATTCTGTTCTGCAATTCATCTATTCCATCTCCTTTTCCTTCTTCCTCAGCTGTATATGCTTAGGAAATGAATTCAAAGCATAATGTAATACAGAAACATGTGCATACAATGAGAATAGTTTGTATCATACATGTGTGACAACAGATATTTTATGCTGTAGCTGACAACATAGCTCAGAAGATAATTCTCCTTTTTCCCAAAATCACCTTCTGTTCCTTATTTTAAACTCTGAGATTAATGAATCTGTTAGCAAAAATTTATAGGCCTCAGTATAGCGATGCTGGTACATAAAGTAGCTGAAAGCTAAGAAGAGTGCAACTAATAAAAAAAAAGCAACTGCAACAACTCTGACTAGCTCCCTTTATAAGCCTGAACTCATTCAACCAGGGTGGTATCCTAAGGTCTACCAAACTTTTTAAAATTATAATGACACACAGCAGAACTGCTGGATGACATGTAAATATGAGTCAGACAATAATTATTGTATGCTCAATGCCTGTCAACCATCTACCAAATGGGCCTTTGATTAAAAGGAAATGGTCACAAATTAAGTGTTCTTGGAATTGACCCATAGACGAGCTAGTATGCAATTACAAAACCATCAATTACTGCAAGTAACACATTGTTAAGGATACAATATGACATGAGATATCTTACCTGTTTTATGTTTTTCTCTCTGCTTTCGAATCTTCTGGATAAATTTCTTAATTAGGTTTTGTCCTTGACTGTTGTCAATCAAGTTTGGTCTCTCAGTGTTATCAATGCAGAATAAGGGTCTGACCACATGCTTCTCATATTCCATGCCAGAAATTCTCTCCTGTATTTGTTTCTTTATTACTTCTATGTCTTCAACTGGTTTGTCAGCATGTGTTCCAACAATAAACACTGGAGGACGGAGGTAGGGCAGCTTATGTTGTGCACCATCATCTGGGTCATCAGATGCCAGGGAAACACCGTGTACTGTAGCCAGCCATGACAGCAAATTCTCCATGTTTGTTTCATTGTTAGGGTTTTCCAATTTCACATCATTACTCCCTTGTCTCATGCAGGGCTCAGCTGTAGCATCCAAAGGCTTGCTGAGATTGTGCACCAGTATGTACAGTGCGCGCTGTGATAAGAAGATAGGATGGCTGGCATAGTACAGGTGCTGCCCTGCAAAGTCCCAGATGTCCATAATAAAGGATTCTTCTTTGAATGAACCACTTTTTGTGTCTTTGCTTTGGAGATACTCCAACCACTGATGAACATGCTTCACAGTATCAGGGGGTTGAGCAACATCAATAATTACCTTGGGCTCATCTGAGGTGCAGTCTATTGAGTGTTCAATGCTTATGTTGTGAGTAGCATCTACTGACAGGTTATCTCCTTTATCCTCAACCTGAGTAAAGTATCAAAGAAGGTGAAATTAATTACTTTAACCCTTTAACTCCCATGAGTGACCAAGACAGAATTTCTCCTTACAATATCAATACAATATCAACCAGATAAGTGATGAGAATATAGAAGAAAAACAATTTGGGGATAATAAGTTGATCCAATACTAAAATCTCTGAACTACTTTTATGCAAATTATGTACTTTATAGTAAGGAGAATGGCAAATTTGATCTGGGAGTGAAAGAGTTAAGTACCACAGTGATTCAGTTTAGCCAGCAAACTAATTACATGTCTGAAATAATTATGCCAAAGTTTGATGTAAATTAAATAAAATGAAAGTACTACACTGGGAGGGAAATTATTGTTTAGACTATGAGCAGTTCCCTGCTTTTTGGCTAAGACCATTGCAAAGTAAAAAAACAAAATCAATTAAAAAAAATAATAAAACAATCTTAATTTTTGCTTCACTTTAAGGTTTACATAATCTTTATTTGACATTAAGCATTTTAAACTATACTGTCATTAAAAAGCTGCCTTACACGTACTTGTAAAGAATGTTTTTAGAATTCTGACATCACCTTTTTTCTGCCATATTTGTAACCATCAAAAGATCCCTCTTCAAAATCTGCAGGTGAAATGTGGACTGAATCTTTCTCCAAATCTTCTTCTGAAGTCTTATCTTGTATAAAAATTTTCTCCACAACAGTCTTTGCCACATCTTTAGAACATTCCAACAGTCCTGGTTTAATCTCACCAATGGACTGCCAGTTCCTTGCAGCTTGGTCAACATCAATTTCACACTTTGAAGGATCTACTTCAATCCCCTCAGTGCTTTGTTCTTCAGAGTCAAATGGAAGGCCTAGGAGACTCTTCTTTAAACTGGTTTTACCAGCTCGATCCTGACCAATGAGTAATATTCTACTGCGGTAAACTGTGACATATCCATCTTTCAAAGCCCTTTCATAAGCCAGCTGTACTTTGCGTTGATCTGCTATTTGGTCTTATTAGAGAGTTTTCACAACACAAAGAAAAAAGAAATTTCTGCACTGAAAAATTTGTACAAAATAATTGAAAAAAAGCAAAGTTAAAAGTTTACAAATCAACTACTATAAATATCCAACATGAATAATGTTGGAGTTAAAGGCTGGTATATAAAAACTAAACCATCACAAATTTTTTTTTCTGATATTAATGCATTAGTGAGTTTGGAAAACACATTTATTCCACTCTCACATAAAAATTACACAGTCAATCAAAATAATTCTCCTGGCATGAAATGTAGTGATGAGTTTGGTGAACATGCACACCAAAACTAAACTGACTCAATGTTTTATAACATTAAGAATTAGAACCACTTGTGACTGATCACACAAAAGAGAGAGGCAATGACTTAAATCAGTTCTTCTAAGTAGTGAAGAGTCAATAACCAATTAATTGTTGGTAAAAGAGAAAGAAAAAGTGCTTATATCCAAAAGGTAACAACTACAAGTGTAAAAAACATTGCACAAAAATCACCAGTGATATGGAAATAACAATCAGAATTTAGTCATGCTTAAAACAAATTCAAGTTCTATTCCTGTAACTTAATTCACAAATTGTATTAGTTTATAAATTTTGTTTCACAAGCTACAAGTTATTCAATTTTTGAACACTTTCATTGAATGCAAATAGAAAGCAAAAATAAAACAACAATTTCTATCAATGAAATGACTTGGGATACATTTTATCCTTTCTTTATTCCAGTCAAATAGAAAGCAAAACTCAAAACAATGATGCCTAACTGCATAGAATGATTTGTAATAACATTTACTCTCTTGATTCCACATCAAATCATATTTCCTTATTGATGAACTTAAATTTCAATGTCAGCCAAATTGTTAAAATAAAGCTTTCCAATATAGAACATAAACTTCCGTTACAAATGTCATGTATTTCTCAAGTGATGCCAACTTTGTTAAACCACACAAAAACTGACAGTATTTACAGTTTACCTATCGCCAGCTACCTGTAATAATCAGTAACAAGCAGAATAACCACTTGCAAGTCAATCATTAGAACCAAGTTAGTAAATGCACACGTCACAACAATAATGTGAACAGAAATTTCCTTTACTCACCTTGGAGATCTGAATATACTCGGTCAATTATTCCTTTATCTTCTAGCTCCGCAACACTTCTCATTCCTTCAACTGTAAAAGGATTCCCATTTACAAACAACGATTTGAGTTTCTTCAGCTGATTTATGGCTGGATTTAACACAGTCAACTGGTTGTAACTCAGATCCAGTGTCTCCAGTGCCACCATCTCACCAATAGCATCAGAGATGGTGGTTAGTTTGTTATGTGAGATGAACAGCCATTCGAGTTTCTTCAGCTGATTTATGGCTGGATTTAACACAGTCAACTGGTTGTAACTCAGATCCAGTCCCTCCAGTGCCACCATCTCACCAATAGCATCAGAGATGGTGGTTAGTTTGTTATGTGAGATGTACAGCCGTTTGAGTTTCTTCAGCTGTTTTATAGCTGGACTTAACACAGTCAACTGGTTGTAACTCAGATCCAGTCCCTCCAGTGCCACCATCTCACCAATAGCATCAGAGATGGTGGTTAGTTTGTTATGTGAGATGTCCAGCCCTTTGAGTTTCTTCAGCTGTTTTCTAGCTGGACTTAACACAGTCAACTGGTTGTAACTCAGATCCAGTCTCTCCAGTGCCACCATCTCACCAATAGCATCAGAGATGGTGGTTAGTTTGTTATGTGAGATGTTCAGCCATACGAGTTTCTTCAGCTGTGTCAAACTTGCTGGGAATATGGACAGCTGGTTTCCCCTTACATCAAGTACCGTAATATTATTTAGTTTTCCAACATTTTCAGGTATTGTTTTAAGTTTATTCCCTGACAGGTCAAGTTCGTCCAACTCAGTTAATTCCTGCACCGCTTCAGGCAATTCAAGCAAATCCCGCTCTGATAGATTTAATGTTTTTCTTCCGAAAAGATCTGTTACAATCTTACTTCTCAGCTTTTCTTTAGAAATATGGGAATCCATGTCTTAGTGATGTAACTGTCAGAACGAAAAAAACAAGCTGTCATTAAAGGTGAGTAACTTGAACTAACTTTCTTGTGGCATTTATAATAACAATCGAACCAAAAATTGGCAAGAATGAGGTTTATAATTTAACATCTACTGAACCAAGGTAATGATTTATTCCTCGTAATACATTATCTTTGGAAACCATCCACCCTTCAGTGTTCTTTTAAACATTTTGAGTAAAGGACCGGATGCTTATGCGTAAAGGGTCTTGAGTTATTTATTTTCATCAGAAACATTTCAACTTAAATCTAATTGTATAATTTTTGTGTTCATAAACAATTGCTTGAGTTATAGATGTTAACGAAAAGGCAATTATGAACAAGAAAGATATTTGAATTTAAATACACTGAGTTTTCCAAGCTGTTTTTCCAAAAACATACGAATTACTACTTCCATTTCAAAATTAATATCCAACAGGAAAGAAATAATTAGGGCAAATCTATGGTTGGTTTTGTTTTCATGTGATAACCTAAGACAGTTGTAAATAAACCAAAGCATGAATGATTTCTAAGCTGTAGATATTCAGAACAAGTTGTTAATTTTCAGATCTGTTGTTTGATTTTATCCTCAGTAAGCTATTTTTACTTGTAATTAACAGAGTGAATTCATCAGAATATGGTCCTAGTTATTTAATAAAGACTGATTGGATAAGTTCTTCTCACTGACATATTCACTGTTTTGATACAAAAATAATCAGAATGAGAGCTCTTTGTTTTGTTTGCTTTTTTTTTTTTACAGAGTTTGTCTAGCACCATGATGGTTTTAAGATTACAATTTTCAATTGAAGACATGTTTTGCATGAAATATCATCCAAATCACCCATAGTTGCTGTACTCATTATGTTATGTATTGAATGTTGTTGATGAAATAATAAAAATAACAAAGAGTAATGAAAACTGGTTGTAATTTCTTATTCATGTTTATCAATAAAAGCTTAACTAAGAAGGGAATGTGAAAAGAAAAAGTATATATCAATTAAATGAGGATAGTGATAAAAAACTCAATTGGTACTAAGCAGAAAAATGAGGGATTGAAAAAAGTGTCCATAATTAGAACTGGCCACCTACGAGAGTGTCCATTAGCAGAGAGTTGACTTTAAAATAAATTAAGATCCTTCATTAATTAACAAATCTATCAGGGACTGTCTCCAAAACTTTAAAAATTGTGCCTGGCTTCTTGAATATTTAATTTTCAGCAAAATGAATTCAAGTTAAAAATTTTACAACTGTAATCATTAACCAACATCAAAACTCATGTATAACATATTTATTCAACCCTTCACCTTGCATGAGTGACCAATACAGGAATTCTCCTTACAAAATATCAACACAACATCAAGCAGATATTGTAAGTGATATGAACAAAGGAAAATATCAGTTAGAGGATTATTAGTTGATCCAATACCAAATTCTCCAAACTTACATCATAAGAATGGTATGGCAAACAGTAAGGAGAATTACTGAAGAGATCTTGGGAGTGGAAGGGTCAAGGGAATGAGAGTGTTTAACTAAGAACAAAATAATTCATTTCCCCAAATGTGCACTGAATGCATTTGTTGCTTTTTCAAACAAACAAGTAATGGTTAAAAAAAAACTCAGGGTTGACTTGCAAAAAAAAAATCAACCATTTTGAAAACCATGGATCTTTAATATAGGCTACCCTGTCTCAGTGCAATAAAAAAATCCTTACTTCCTTTTCAGGGCTTAATAATTTGCAAATATCAGAATTAAAAAATGTTGAGGAGGAAAAACTTTCATCTGAAAATATAACTTTTCATCTGTTAATCAAAACTATAACAAAATTCTTGAACATGATTGGTTATCTCCAGCCCAATTTGAGCACCTATAGTACAGTGTATGTGTCATGCTTGTAATTGGACCGTGTTATAGGACCATTAAAGGGACAATTATCATGTCATGCCTGTGGAAGGGGACAGAATGTGTGATGTGTGCACACTGTTGTCTTGTATTTTGTCGAGTTAATTGTTGTTGTTGTTGTTTTTTATGAAAATGTATAATGGATGTCTATAGTTTCTTTCTCAGATTTTATTATATTGTGATTAATTGATAACAGTTGTCTGATTTTTTTATCAAGAGTATTATTACAAACAGAATTGGACAACAGGAAGTCCTGTGAACAACCATAGCAGAAACATGGATGACCATGGTCTATCCATGGTCTTGACACCGGGGTAATTAGCAATTATTGAATGAGGTTGAGCATGATATAAAAAACTGAATTAAATAATCGTTTTGTTATAAATTTTTTAGAGGCATTCAGCTATTTTGAGCATCTCTCTTGGTTTGCAAAATTTTGAGAACACTAAACTGTAAGGTCTTGGAAACTAGGCAGACATTGATCTTGAGAAGATAAATGCAGTATAAGCCTCAGATATTGCATTTTATCATGTCAACTTCACACACTATGGATATTGATTGAATGCTCTTGACCAATCAGCTTTTTCATTGTAAATCTTATTTATAATAATCAAAATTATTGAAGATATACAGGAATTTTTTTGTTTTTTTAGCAACCAAGAGACAACTGGCCATTTAATACTGGAATTGAATTCTTTTGGCTTGAAATGCACATTACAAGTATGATGTGGTACTTATACATATTAATGAGAAAGATTGTTAATGAATCACAAAGAACTGAGTTCAAAGTTTTCCAGGAATTTGAATTGTATCTTTTCATTGTCAGAGGTTCGGACTTATACCCCTTTGTAAAACTCAGTCACATAAAAATATTTGGCCTTTTCACACATCACGAATAATATCAAAGTTTTTTCACGTTCACGCATTTGAGACATTTCACATGAAAGTAAGAGACCAAATTCCCTAACTAAATTTTCAATTTTCCTAGTCTTGAACAGTCTTAAGTGACAAATGATGACAGAATGTCTTATATTATTTGTTCAAGGACCATTAGAGGTCTGTTTTATGACTTCTATTAATCCATGTAAAGTTCATGTCCTGTCACAACCCTGGTCAAAACCTAACCACTACTGTTCTAGAATAATACATTTTTAAAACCATTAAAAAGCTGGGAATTCATCGTGCAATACAAAATAGTTCACGAATCACGTTTAATTCAGTTCTTCATTCACGGGTCACGTTTAACTAAATAAATTACTTCACGTGGACCTAAAAAGATCTTATTATCTTTAATCACGATTCAAGAAAAGGAAAAAAATTAATTCACGATTCACGAGGAAAAAAATCGCCCAATCGTGTTTCACATAAAGAGTATACGGGACCCTCTTGTCAATCACTGAAGCAGACAGCGAGCAAGTTTAATTTATTTTATCAAATACCTGACATACCTGCATTTAGATCAAAGCAATCAAGCATCAATTTGGTTACTTTACAGATTCAAGAGATTTTGAGTTCGTCTCTAACTTCTGTCTGATGAAATCAACTACACTCCATGGAATTAAGCGAGTATTTTGTCATCAGTTCAAACACTTCCATTGCTTAACGCGAAAAACTGAAAACTGAACAACTACCAGACAGAAGGATTAATGATCAGAGCTGATTTTCTTCAAGACGATCAGAAACAGTTTGTCCCTTTATTCTTTCCATTCCTGAGAGAATCTTCGATCAAAACTTCCCGTTAAGGCCATCTTAACTGACAATCACTGTTTTCCTTTTCCCTGTTGCTGAGAGTGTGTAACTTAAACTCGTCTCATGCAGAAGGACGACTGAAGGCGCCTTTGTTTTACTTTATCAAAATCGTTATGTCTTCGTGCTTTGCATTTGACGAGTGTCGCTAAAGTTGAAATTATAATAGATCAGAAACCCACACACTCAAAATACAAAGGGAAACCAGCGAATACTGGAGATATCAGAAAGTTTGTGTGACCTGAAAGAAATGGCGGCAGAAGCACTTCAGGGGAAATGACTTCAGTTCGATCGAGCGGAGAGTGTGAGTTCTTGGCAGAATTATCTCTGTTCGCGTCGCAGAAGTCTGGCGAGGCTACATTTTAGAAGTGAGCTAAATTCTTATCTATATGGAACATAATTCTTACCACTCAGCAGTGTGAACAAATCCTGCAGTGAACAAACGAAAATCCAAATACAGATCGCTGACAATCTAACGTCTCTGCTCAAGTGGACACTCCTTAATTCACTCAATTTATTTAACCCCCTCCAAAAATATTTCAGGCTTCTCAAACGTCACGCGACCAACGGCTTGTTTACATTCAGTTGCCGTGCCGAAAATAGCACGGTAAATAAATTATGACTGATTATGCAATTGAAGCCATGTGGTTACTCAGTATTTATCACGCAAGGTACGGCTTCGTTGAATAGTGCTCTCGCTGTAGACGCTGTCCTTCCGTTGACATGCTTTGTTCGGTGCTGGATTCTTATGTAATCTTTAGGCAACCAATTAAAAAAAAAAAAAAAAAAAGCCAACAAGCTTACATCCCCAAGTGTAACGTTACGTAAATTGAGTATTTCAGGTCTCCTAATTCTTACACTGTTTAACTATGACTCAAGTAGCGTTATTTCAATTTAGGTAGCGACACTTTTAGTAACAGATCAAGGACAACAACAAGGTCCTATAATGAAAATACTATTAATTGTAACAAATGGCTTTTTAATGTAATCGAAATAAGCTTTCAAGGGAGAGTTAATACAAATATGAGGAAAACATAACGTAGTAATATTCTTCAAAGTTGATAAATATTTGAATAAGTGACGAATGTCATAGCCGATAAAGAAACTACTTGCAAACCTAAAAGAACTCGACCAACAATTTCGTTTTGTTTAATACCACGCACGACGTCGGAATTCTGACGACTTTTCAACGCAACAGCAATTCTTATCGTTCCCCTTATAGGACTGACTTCAGCTGTTTAGATATAATAATATCATCTTGTCAGTCATTCGCGGGCGATGTTTTTCGCATATTTTTTGTCAAAACGAGTAAGGAACTCATCAGGATGCCAGAAAAGTGTGTGCAAGCTCCATAGTAATCTCCTGATAATTATTTTCTGCTTTATTGCGAGTATCACCGCGACCGTATCTTGAGAAGTACCATCGCCAGGTGAGGGACGTCATCATATCTTATCGTTCAAGGAGTTATCTCCACAAATATCTTTATTTGATATGATATTCGAGTCTATCCCTCACTTTTTTAACTGCCACGGATGGGTGCTTTAATTTTGGAGGCAGCTCATTCAATTTCTTCAAAATAAACGGTGTTTGACGCCTTTTCCTCACGTAGCGCTTTACCCATAACTATATATCATAGTCACAGCTTTCCCGTTCCATAAATAGTGCTGACAGAAACATTAATAACGGCCATTTATCTCGGTACAGTTTCGGTTATTTTTGCCGCGGGGTAAAACAGGGAAAAGGTTTATCTGAATTTCTCTAAAAGTGCACTAAATTTAGAACCAAAACTAAGCGCACATCGCAGTATATTACAATAGGTGACCGATTCCGAGAACACCTTCGCGACGTAGAATTAAATGACAAGGACGCATCCAAACATGTCGTTAGACACTTCAATCTCCCTAATCATTCCAAACAACATATGGCAGTTTACGGCCTTTCCTTACATCTCGGCAGTTCTGAAAGCCGCAAAACGCTAGAACAAAAATTTATCTTCCAAATCGGCACTCTTAATCCCCACGGTATCAACGAGCGCTTTTCATTCAACTAATTTATTATTGTTTTCTCGTCACTACAACCCACAACTCTTCCAATCGCTCTGACGAAAGGCTAACGCCCCAAAACGTCGGCCTTTTGACTCTTTATGGTGGCCAATTTACGTTTTCAACTCAGTTGTTAACACTAAATTACCTGCTATACTCTCCCATTGACGTAGCACCAGAGTTTAAAACTTGCCCCCCTTAAAACTAAGCACCTATGGTTGGTTATAATATTCTAGTATTTAAATATGTTTTAACTTCCAATTGTGTTCTTTCCCGTCGTGGTTCATAGATAAATGCTGACGAGGACGTGCAGCATAGGAGTCGAAAGGCCGTGATCAATACACGATTGATTAGCCTGACTCTTTCATCGTGAGACAAACGATTAAACTTTCATTTATCTTAACGTATTCTTTTTTTGTTGTTGTCGCTGTCTTGTGTTTTTTTTATAGTACAAACTAGTCAATGAAGCTTGACGTATCTATTTTTCTCACCATTGCTCCTTTTTAATAACATGGAGTTCAAATGAAATGGCTTGGAATGGATCGAGTTTGCGCCAGGCCGCAGTGTTACAGAGCGACGCGCGGTGTCACGGTGTTTCGGGTATCCCTGAATTTTGGGCTAAGATTTTTAATCTCCCACAAGAAACAGGGTAAAAAGTTTTAACTGGACAATTTCGGAACGTTGTCTTACCTTGCCATAATTCTAAAAGTAGATCGATAGAATTTCGGGGGACAACCCTATCTACTTTATTTAGAGGCGTTGTAAAATGAGACTGAAATTTAGGTAACCTAAAGTATGATGAGCCGATGCAAGATTTGCATTGGAGCGGACGTGCATTTACGAAGTATCTCTACAAAAACAGAAGGAGATAATTTAAAACGATCTGGATCATAGAATGAATAATTTATCGATATAAATTCTCTTTTACTTTTACCTGATGCAAGCTTTAAAGTAACAGTTGTAGAAAGAATGTTCAATGGGGATAACCGTTAGCCATAAAACGGCCAAAAAAATTTAGCCGTTAGACGTAAAAAATTGAAAACATATAACTGATGTCTAGTTTCTTTCTCCAATTTTGTCACAGTTTTGATTAATTGATAACAGTTGTCTGATTTGTTAATCAAGAGTATTATTACAAACAGAATTGGACAACAGGAAGTCCTGTGAACAACCATGGCAGAGCTATGATTGACCAGGGTCTATCCATGGTCTTGACACCAGGGTAATAAGCAATTTTTGAATGAGGTTGATATGATATCAAAAACTGAATTCAATAATTGTTTTATTATACATATTCTAGAGGCATTCAGCTATTTCGAGCTTCTCTGAGTTTTCAAAAGTTTTAGAATAGGCAGGCAGACATTGATTTCTAAATGATAATCTTGATAAATGCAGCATAAGCTTCAGATATTGCATTTTATCATGTCAACTTCACACACTACTGTTTATTGATTGAATGCTCTTGATAAATCAGCTTTTTCATAGCAAGTCCTATGTAGAAAAATCAAAATTATTGAATATGGAAGGGAAAGTTTTTCTTCTTTCCGCAAACAAGAGACAACTGGCCAAATACTGGAATTAAAATTTTTGGCTTGAAATGCACATTACAAGTATGATGTGGTTACTTATATATCTTACCGAGAACGATTAATAATTAATCACAAAGAACTGAGCTCAAAGGTTTCTAAGAATTTAAATTCTATCTTTTCATTGACAGAGGGTCCCTTATACCCCTCTCTAACACTCAGTCAAATGAAAATATTTGGCCTTTTCACACATCACGAATAATCTCAAAAATCGATCGCACATGAATTGGTATCCGCCAGTTTCACCCCATTTCATTTTCGACCCAGTAACTTACCCCCACATCAAAATCAAGTTCGACCCACCATATGACTGATACATAATAAATAAATTCAAACATTAATACAAACATATATATCTGTGAAATATATGAAGCGAACCATCGATAAAATCCAAAGGTTATAAACTGATATATCAGTGAACTTTGAAATTTCATCATTGAAAGGATGGCTAGACCGGAATTGAACCAGAGATCTAAAGGTTATAGACATAAATACTTTTCAAATAAAGTATTTAAATAAAGTATACGATGGTATTGAAAGAAACTTCAAGGAATAACACGAAGCTATCAGCTTATCATGTAGTTCAGGTGGCTAGTATGTAGATTTCCTACGTCGCAATAAAGTTTGCTTTGACAGCAATGATAATAAAATGAAACCCATTCGTCTCGTTTCGATTATGGTCTAATCTAACTCACGGGAGGATCGTTTTCTCGATTGCCATGTTGTAGTGGTTTGTTTTGGTCGTTACGGTTGTTTCGTTTTGGTTATTGTGGTGGTTTCGTTTCGGTCGTTACGGTGGTTTCGTTTCGGTAGTTTCGCTTGTTTCGGTGGTTTCGTTTCGCTGTTTCGGGTTTTAGTACGTGCCGTCTGGCGAGGCTACACTATAATGTGGGCTAAATTCTTATCTATATTTAATATAATTCTTACCTCTCAGTAAAGTAACCAACAACTCCAGCGAATTAACAAAAATCTAACACAGATTGCAGACAATATCTAACCACTGAGCTCGATATAGACACTCCTTGATTCAAGCAATTCGTTTAACTTCCTCAAACGTCACGTGACTAAGGGAAATTTACATATGGAGTTACCGTGCTGAAAGAGCACGATGCATAAATTAGGAGTGATTATGCAATGATTGTAGCCACGAGTTTACTCAGTATTTGTCACGCAAGATACGGCTTCGTCGACTTGCTCTCGCTGTAAACGCTGTCCTTCTGGTGATATACTTTGTTTAGCGCTGGATTCTTGTATAATCCTTAGGCTACTCATTTCAAAAAAAGTCGAAACAGCCCACAAGACGCTTACATCCCCAAGTGTTGCATAAATTGAGTACTTCGGCTCTCCTAATTCTTACCCTGTTTATGTATTACTCAAGTAGCGTTATTTAAACTTAGGTAGCGACAATTTTTCTAACAGAACAAGGACAATAACAAGCTCCTATACTGAAAATGTTATTCATTTCAACAAATGGCTTTGTAATGTAATCGAAATAAGCTTTCAAGGGGGAGTTAATACAAATATTAGGAAAACATAACGTAGTAATATTCTCCAAAGTTGACAAATGTTTGAATTGGTGAAGAATGTGATAACCAATAAAGAAACTATTTGCAAACCTAAAAGAACTCGACCAAAGATTTCGTTTTGTTCAATACCGCACGATGTCGGGATTCTGATGACATTTCAACCCAACAACAATTCAACTGTAATTCAACTCGTTCCCCTTATAGGACTGACTTAAGTTGTTTAGATGTAATGAGAATCTCATGAGTTGTTTGCAGGCGATCCTCTTCGCATATTTTTTGTCAAAAACAAGTAAGGAACTCATCAGGATGCCAGAAGAGTGCATGCAAGCTCCTCAATAATCTCCTGATATTAATTTTCTGCTTTATTGCGAGTATCACCGCGACCATATCTTCACAAGTCTTACTCGTTCGGGGAGTCTCTTCATTTGATATTTGAATCTACCCCTCGCTTTTTAAACTGCCACGGATGGAGGTCTTAAGTTTGGAAGTAGCTCATTCCATTTTTTCGGAATAAACGGTGTTTGACACCTTGTCCTCACGTAGCGCTTTACCCCTTACTATATCATAGTCACAGGGCCTTCCAGTTCCATGAGTAAGAACTTTGTCGCTTCTCGGCAAGTACCTCCAAAATCTATCTGTGAAAGGAAAGTTATCGGTTTCACCGAGGGTTTGATATTTCTCGATGTGGCGCACACGTATTCTTACCGCTCTTTTGTTGTGTTTAAGCAAAGAACAACGTTTCTTTTTTTTTTTTTTGCAAGTTGATTAATCTGCAGAAACAGCCTTTTTTTACGGAAAAATCGAAACATCGTTTTGTTTGTGAATTCGCTACCAAAAAGAAAAGCCCAAGAATTAGTAAATAAAGAATTAGCAGAGCTACTTATCACCACTCCGTCGGCAACAGATGGATCTTTGCAATTTAACCAGACCGAAATTTGCGGGTTACACCTGCCCGGCGATGCACGATCTCGTAGCCATCCTTGAACCTGCTGCTCCGGTGAAACGGAACCATCCTCGGACGACATCGTCGTCACATTCCCACCCTGCTTCGTAATTAATTTTTCTGTCAGTACTGTCCAGAACTTTGTAGTCCGCGCACTCTAATTTGAGAAATCA
Organism: Pocillopora verrucosa; assembly: GCF_036669915.1. Taxonomy (NCBI): domain Eukaryota; kingdom Metazoa; phylum Cnidaria; class Anthozoa; order Scleractinia; family Pocilloporidae; genus Pocillopora; species Pocillopora verrucosa. Next base: position 22,181,764 of record NC_089316.1, on the reverse strand, counting down.
AGAGAGGAGACAGAGCCTAATAACGTTTGGAGATGCCTCCAGCTCGCTCGTGAATCCATAGCAACAGTGGACGCTTGCTAAAATGGCGACAACTAAAAATTTCCGGTACGTTGTGCTAAACACTCATCCGTTGGATCCCTTTTAAGAAGACGATTATCTCTTGGCACCGAGCAGCACAAATTTCCACACAATGGGAGCGCAATCGGCTCAAATTGGTATTGCTGTGAGAAAAAGGAAGTGATAAAATATGGTGTTCACGGAGTATTTTGGCCTCCAATTATGGAACGGTCTGTGGCGAAACTTTTAAGCTTGCACTATCTACTTGTTTTCACTGAGACATGTACACATCATCGAACCGCGCCGCTGTTCAATTTATTTAAGATGATGTTATGGTTTCAGATCCAGGCTAATGCAAGTTCGTGACAAGTGCAAAAGTTGTTCAGCTCTATCACAAAAATATACATGTTTGTCGGAAGTTTTGACCCATAATGCCTAGGTGGAGGACAAGGAACTGCAAAGAAAGTGAAAGTTGTCCAGTATTGGCCATCATTTTGTTGGTAAGGAAAGCAGGTGCTTCTATATCGATGTGTAACTCGTAGCTGATTTTAATCTAGGGGAAGGAGATGAATGTTGATTGACAAAGGAAAACAAAGAATCAACGACGCTATTATAAATTTACGGAAGACGAAGGTAATTGAAATTAATGAGTCATAGATAATAATCTGATGAGAGGCAAAATTTGCTTAGAGTTAACGTGAAGCGAGTGTTTAAGGGCTTTCAAATGACTACGAGTAAATGGTAGAAAAAGGAAATTTAAAACACAAACAAATAAACAAAAACCAAGAACTAAAACGAAAAGACAAAATCATAGAAAAAAAAACAAAAATCATAAAAATACGAAAAGGAGGAAAAAGACAAAACAAAAAATTGGCAAAAACTAGGAAAAGATTGAAAAAATATTAAGGTAATAAAAAAATTCCCTAAAATATCTCAACAGGGAGGGGCTTTTTATCTCGGTACAGTTTCGGTTATTTTTGCCGCGGGGTAAAACAGGGAAAACGTATATCTGAATTTCTCTAAAAGTGCACTGAATTTAGAACTAAAACTAAGCACAAATCGCAATATATTACAATATTGCAATAAGTTATACAATGGTGAAACAAGAAGACGACTAGGTGACCGATTCCAAGAACACCTTCGCGACGTAGAATTAAATGATAAGGACGCATCCACACATGTCGTTAGACACTTCAATCTCCCTAATCATTCTAATCAACATATGGCAGTTTGCGGCCTTTCCTTACATCTAGGCAATTCGGAAAGCCGCAAAACGCTAGAACAAAAATTTATCTTCCAAATCGGCACTCTTAATCCCCGCGGTATCAACGAGCGCTTTTCATTCAACTAATTTATTATTGTTTTCTCGTCACTACAACCCATAATTCCTCCAATCGCTCTGACGAAACGTCAGCCTTTTAACTCTTTACGGTGGCCAATTTACGTTTTCAACTCAGTTTTTAACACTAAATTACCTGCTATACTTTCCCATTTACGTAGCACCAGAGTTTCTTTTAAAACTTACCCCCCTTAACACTAAGCACCCATGGCATGGTTATAATATTCTAGTATTTAAATAAGGCAAAACTTCCAATTGTGTTCTTGCCCAGTGTGGTTCATAGATAAATGCTGACAAGGACGTGCAGCACAGGAGCCGAAAGATCGTGATCAATACACGACTGATTAGCCTGACTCTTTCATCGTGAGTCAAACAATTAAACGTTTATTTATCTTGACGTATTCTTTTGCTGTTGTTGTCGCTGTCTTGTTTTTGTTTTTTTGTTTTTTTATTTGATAGTACAAATTAGTCAATGAAGCTTGACGTATTTATTTTCTCACCGTTACTCGTTTTTAATAACATGAAGCTCAAATTAAATGGCTCGAGAGAAATGAGCAGCTTTTCAGTTAATGGAATGGATCGAGTTTGAACCAGGCCACAGTATCATAGAGCGGCGCGCGGTATCACGGTGTTTTGGGTATCCCCGTACCCAAAACACTGGTGATTGCAGTATCCCTTTTGGCGACACCCAGAACACTAAAACTGAATTAATCAGGAGGCTGGGACAAGTAACATTGCATCAGAATTTAATTTGTCGTGGACCAAAAATAATTGTGTGCAAACGTAATAAAAGTATTATCCAAAGTTAATTCTCGCACTTGAGATTGTGATTGTGGTTGGTGAAGAAAAGTGTTCATTTGTTGTAAAGCATCTTGGAGACAGCGATCAGTCACCAGTTGCAAGTGAAAATTTGTACTTTCGATTGGCTCTAATCAACTGTCTGACTTGTCGAAGGTTTGTTTGCCAAGTGTGCATGTGTGGGGGAAATTTTCCTATTACTTCGGTGACTCTAACAACGTTATCAGAAATTTACTACGAGTTAGGGTAAGTATCTTGGTAGCAGTGAATGTCTGGGATATCGGTTATGTATGAACAACATACTACATTCAAACTATTGAAGTGCAATGAAAATCGAGGGGTCTTCTTCCCGGAGACATTGGTTCAAAACACACTTATACGCTGGCCTCTTTCTGGGAAAAATAGAACGAAGTAGCTCAGTGGCTTTTACCGAAAAGCTTATTTTATGCTGCAGTGATGATCTGTTTAGTCGGCTAAGATTCTTAATTTCCCACACGAAACAGGGTAAAAAATTATATCTGGCAAATCTTGGAATGTTGCCTTAGCTTGCTATAATTCTTGCATCGAGAGAAATTCGGTCAATTCGCGGTTAAGTAGTCTTGTGATACCGAAAATCTGAATAAACCGTCCCTCTTGATGTGAAATGTCATACCGGAAAACAAGAAGCCGCAAAGAAGCGATGCTGAAAATGCATGCACTGAAAACTTGCACTGGATCTTTGACATTTCCTCTCGCTGATCTAAAGTGCGATATCTCTCTGCTCCCATCAAACGCAAACACGGCTATAAGCTTGGAAGAACTAGGATAGAATTCCGAGCGAGAAATCACGTTATTTTTGCCTTATTTAGACTGGAGAAGTACGCACCTGAATTACGTGAATGAGTCACTGGTCACGGTGAATTTAAGTATGTACTGTTATAGATTATGAGTAGTCCCTCCTTTTCGGCGAAGCCCGTCGTGCGAGTCAAAAAAATTAAAACACAGCTATAAGCTTGGAAGAACTGGAATAGAATTCCGAGCCAGAAATCACGTTATCTTTGCCTTAGTTTGACTGGAGAAGTACGCACCTGAATTACGTGAAGATGTGAGCGCGCTGCCGAGAACGGAGTGAGGTACTAACATCAATCTTTTCTTCACTGAATTTTCCGACTTGCGCGACGGACTTCGCCGAAAAAGAGGGACTGCTCGTAGCCTAGTGCTGTTATCGCCGGTTACACTAAATAAAATGCTGTGTTTGGTTTTAAATGTTCATACAGGTTTTAATATGCTCTCTTAAGTCAAATTTAAAAGAACAGAAACCGATTTTTTACAAGAGTTCCTCCTTAAAACGTTGACCGAACGCTAATCAATATGATATTCGATACGTTTTGTTCATCTTTTCCGTCACAAGACAGAATCATTCTCCAGATTTTAGCCCGTTAAAATGTTTAAATGTGTCAGTCAGTGTGTTCTAAAAGCTTTGCCCTACTACCGTTTCTTTTTAAAATGATTAAAATCTAAGATTTATGAAGCTACCAATAGAGCGGTCGGAGTTTCCCAACAGACTAATTTGCATAACACTGCTGTCTAGCAAAATCATAAAAAGTTTGAAGTCATTACGGCGAAGGAAATCGATAAATGCAAGATGTTTTACATTTCTATGCTTTCGAACATCTTATTAGAAGAAATCAACCGGAGTTTTTAATGGTTTGTTCTGGACTTGAGAAATATCATCCATGAAGGAAAGAGTACTTTTGACCAATTTCAGAAAGCTGTCTAACGGGTGTTTTTTAATAAATTATGGCGAACCTCTGAATAAAAAAATATCAAAATCATACTTTCCAAACTCCTTAGATATCAAAATTAGGTATACAAACGATTTCTTGCTGCATGTGATGTTACGAGAAGTAAGCTTGTCGACTTTTAAAATTTTCGATGTCGCATGAGGTCAAACAAGGGCCTTTTGCAGCTTTGATTATTGAGAGGTCTCAAAAAAATTCCTTAACGTATTTCCAGAAACCAATGTGGTTTTATTTATTTACTACCAAATACAGGTAATAGGCAAAGTTTGAGGCAAAACTTTTTTTGCGATGCGAAATGCCCTCCTAATGATATCAATGCAATGTGATGTTAGCCCTGTTCAAACAGTCGTGATAGTTGATGATAGTTTTAACTTTGGTTCACTATCATTTATTATCATGTTTGCATTAAAACGTTTCATAATAGTTGATGATTGTTGTCAAAATCATGCAAAGAGATCGCGTCAGTAATTGTAAAAAATATGGTACGCACCGAGGTCAGCAATATCGATGGCATTGGCAATTTTAGTAAAGAAGTTGCATATTGAAGATACTGAAGCCTATCAGAAGATGATGACAATGAAGTACAAAACATTCTGGTAAATTTGGTGGCTATTTTAGTCATTTTATCATTTGCCATTTAGGTTTCCACAATATTGCTACACTTTACCCCTATCAGTTCGAACCAGTCATTTTCGTAATGGCGGGAATATAGAAATTGTTTACTTTCGGTAGTTATTTGTCGATTAAAGGATCATCTTTTATTTTGTTCTCTCCAGAGTCATCGGGACTATGTGTATAAAACGCGCATCCAGAGGATCAGAGTTCTGCTGGTGAGTTATTTCGCTTTGGTTTTGTACTTTTTTTTTTCGAGAAATATAAAATATTAGGTGGTTAAGTGTGCTACCAGTGTAACATGTAGTGACAAGCTGTCACTTTTTTGTTTTTGCTTCCGTGTTTGTTTGTTTGTTTGTCTTTTCTCAAAAATACAGAACATTATGTCTAGCTTGCCCAACTTGTTTTACGATTTGAGAAAGTGTAGTTTGTAATGTCTGAAGTTTGTTTCACTCGTCTTTTTTTCGGATTCGTTTTGTGATTCCACGCTAAACACATTTAGAGCATATTCGACGCAGGTGAAAAAAGGTGAAATTGTTTAAGAAGTGTGAAGGAGCATCTACCCGGTCTCCTTTGCCGTTTTTTGTCACGTCCCGCAACGCCATCTCTTGGAGGGGAAAGAGGACGTTGCGTTACGATATCAAACGACGGCTGCGACCTACATTAGCACCCAGCTTCCCTAGTTGAATCACAGAGGGGGTTTTTAGTTGGTTTGACCGAATATTTCATACGGACCGAAATCTCATCGTCGTGTTTGCTTTGTTTTGTTTACTTTTTACCTAATTTTTGTCTGTTTGTTTATTGATTTTTCTTGTTTTGTTAAAAGTCGCCCTTGGGCCCATGCATTCCGGCTACCACGCATGTCTCACCAGGCGATCAACCGCTGGTTCCTTGCTGTCACGCTCTTTCAAAATCTCTCTCTCGTCAAATATCGCGGTGTGCCAGAGAAGCCAAAAAAAAAAGTTGTGTTTCCCTTGAAGATGCAAACCATAGATTCGCTACACCGACCTGATCCAGATAATATTTTTTTCAAATCAGTTCACCCAGTAATAAAATCAGAAATGCCTGTTGAGGTAACAATTCGAAGGGTTATTAGCCTTGCTCGCCTCAATCTTCTATTCCAAAACTTTCAACCCTGTTGTAGTCTTGTATGAGAGGTTCACATCTGTCTATAGTGTCATATATAGGAAGGAGTTTATAACGGCGTGAAAATGCACCTGCTACTACTGTCGTATTACAATTCTTAATATTTTTTTTGTCCCTCGACAAAAAAGGGTGAACCCTCTCGTCCCTTGTCCGATTAGCCCTTTAACTCCTATAAGTGACCAAGACAGAACTTCTCCTTACAATATCAACACAGAATCAAGCAGACAAGTTGGGAGAATAAAGAAGAAAACTAAATTAGGGGAGTACAAGTTGATCCAATACCAAATTTTCCAAATTGAAATCATGAGCATTTTATGACAGACCGTAGGGAGAATTACTAATGAGATCTTGGGAGTTATTGGGTTAAACCCCCTTCCCACTTGTACTCCTGATCGAAGTTCTAAGGTGATTGATCGATATTTTTACGATGTTCTTTTTAACTGGCTGTAAAAGGACTCTTAGTTCGGCCAAAGAACTCTCAGCTGTGGCACGTTGTATGAATGATTAAATTACAGAAGAGTCCTGTAAGTTGTCTGAAAATGTTAAACGGAATAAAGTTGAAGTCGCTATTTCTAGTACTGAATATTTCGTACTCTCTTTTGTCTCTAATCGTTTCTGTTCAGTCATTCTATTTGTGTGGTGTGCCCTGAAATTCGCAGCTCTTAAATATCTTCCCACATCCAGTCTTAGGCTTGAACCCTCGACCTCCTGAAAGGTAGTTCGGCGACATACAACCCAATGAGGCGGCAGTTTAACGACACACCACACCAGCGGAAAAAAATTTGGAAGTTTATATCATTGTACGATACTCTGGATTAATGAAAATGAAAAACTAAGAAATGTTATGTGACGCCTATTCTCAACTTGGCGTTCTAATAGCGAAATAGCATAGCCCCAAATCGGATCATGTATCACGAAATAAGCAAATGATTTTCTGTTTCGGGTGAGATGAGCTGGTATTCAGCTTCTTTAAAACTGCTGGTGTTACCAAGTGCACCGTTTTGTTACACACGTGTGGGGCAAGTCACATTTTTACAGGAGTTAAGGTGAGGACAGAATAAGTTAATAGCGACCCAATGCAATGAATGAGATAAACGGGTATTGACTAAAGATACAAATATAAATAATTTGAAACATGAGTCTAAAGAATGAAAGAAATATCGATCTTACTTACTCATCACGAACGTGGGAGAAAGAATGAATTCACTCGAGGATTTTACGATCTGAAAGTTTGACCTCAGAGCCTTACAGCTCTTGTTAATGAGCCAGGACATACGCTCTGTTTACATACGCACAATGCTAAGATCTGAAATGTGGTTAAGTGTCATGTTTGAAAATAGATAAAGAAAGAAAGTGAATTTTGAGCTCCATTGTCGAATGAAAAATATTCAAAAATCTAAATCTGCAGGTCTAGACATAAATTCCTCCGAACAGGCTATATTTTTTTCTCTTTTACACACACGTGAAAATAATCAAAATCGTTCTTTCTCCGACGACCGAGAAAAAAAATTAAGCCCCTCTCTTTATCAGTCTAAACTACAAAATTATTTCTCAATGCTGACATATAGATTATCATCATGAAGAGATCTTAAGGTAGTTTATTTACATACCCATGAAGAATCTATGAAACTAAACATTACCACGAGTTTATCAACTGATATTCTATTGATATTACTGATTCCAATATCATGTGTGCCGTTTGTCTCACATGCACCTCAGTAAATAGCCTCAGTTAATGAATTCGAACGCGTCAGAAAATGCTGGGCTCAGAGAGAGAGAGCTAGGAAAAACTGATTAAAAACATTTAATTCATAAAATTCCTGTAATATGCACTGAGGTTTTTCTATGCACAGAGATGCATGGAATTTCCAAGTAGAGAATACTTGTATAACTTCAGCAGATGTTTCTCTAGGAAGAGTACATATGGTATTCTGAGTTTAATGTAATCAAAACGCGAAACGATTTGACTCTCTTCTTCGTTAGTTACGACGAGAAGTCGAGTATCCGTCCTGGAAAAGAGCTTTATTGGAATTTAATGCGGCATTCTTAAGGTGAGGAAAGCCAATGAAGTAATAAATAGCATATTGTAATCGAGAGAAGTGGAAAATTCTGAAAAAAATATACAGACTACTGTATTACTCCGATTATAAACCATGATATGCAACTTGTTCTCACAAAGTAGATTGCAATGCAATATTCAGCCAAAAAAAATTATAATCGTTCAGAACAGAAAAATGTATCTCATAAAAGGAAGTATCTTGATGTAAACAAAATACTTCCTTCATGTGAGAGGCAGTTAGTGATGGGTGTCCTTTTAATCTTGTTGGGACTCAACTGCGTGTGAAATCAAATGCAAATCAGGATCTGTTTCTTGGAAGGAAGGAACACATTTCATTGTTTGAAAAATAATCGTATTGGGATGAGATCTATATAGCACCATCATATTTGACTACAGATTTTTTTCACTTTTGACTGCAAACATCCTAAGTGCAGAATTGGCGGGAAGAAGGTATAAGTTCACAGTTCTTATTTTTAGTAACTTTACGAAGTTGTCACGGCAAAAGCGGAAAATGAAAATTGGAGAAAATCGTAACGCTTTTTTCAAGGAAAGTTGATAAAAAACATTTGTCATATAAACTGCAGTGATTTATATCGCCAATCAGCTGCTTACACGTCACTCGTCTTTCGCGCCACTTTGTCAGGGGGATGAAGGAATATCAAATTCTCATTTTTTAGTATAGTCCACTTTTTTTGCAAGTAAAGGACTACAGTGTTTGTCTAATAAACAAAATAATTCATGGTTTCTTGTAAATATGGAGCTACCCTTCTCGTTATGACCTCGATATCAAACCAGTAAGATTCGTGGTGATCACTCGAAGAAAAATGATATTGGTACGATATGTAACTCACGGTTTGAAATCATTCTTTTTGATCCAGTAATGGCAGAGAGTGTCCTGCTCTGAGGAGAAAAAGGAATTGCGAGTGTTTTCCACTGAGAGGGAAATAGCTGAATTTTAATCACGGAATGAAATAATCGTCACGCAGAAACATTTAAACAAATAGTAATAAAAAATAAAAACAAACAAACAACTTTCTTGAAATAGAAAAGGAACTTTTACTCACGACACTGGGCATGAAAAGAGACTAGTAAATGTTTTAAACGAGTGAATATAGAATATTTCATGTTTTCATCGATATTGTTGTAAAACAAAACATTGTTCTTGGTATTTTCAGGGATTTAGAAATAACAAAAAGCATCGTTTGGAGAATAGGGAGCTTCAGAGGAAGACAGTTTAACAGGTACGATTCAATTTTTTAAATTCCAGTTTATGACAGCTGTTTAGAGCTCATGTTTCTCAAAATGAAAGCGCGTAATCTAATGTTCCTTGCGCCTGGAAACAATTAGGTTTAATTTCAATCGAGTTTTCTTGATTTACTGCTGTCAGATATGAAATATTTCACTTACATCACGTTAAAAAATTCCATTGATTTCTCTCATATGATTAATAATGGTAATAGGATTGAGTGGAGTCCTATTCGGTCTGTAATCTCACAAAATCGGACGACTGCGATGCGAGAGTCAGATTTGTCAATCACGAGTATGATCTTGGGAGTTAAAAAGTTAACAGTGTGTGATCGCACGTGATGAGAGCGTGACAGAGCTGGATGACCTGTTGTACTTATAGCTCTTGTCAATGTCGAAACCAGCCAATATTTCTCGAAAACGAAACGAAGTAAAATAAAACAAAACAAAGCAAACAAACAAAAATGCAATGCATTTCCATGAAAAAGATCTTTAGATCGCGGCAGCAATTTTTATGTCGCAAAATTCGCTATTTATTGTAACTGTGATAGTATTATAGATTCGCATGGAACAAAAAAATTACATCTATACTGCACGTGTCATTTACATGTACGTCTTCACATGTTAAGATATCAACGTCATGATAATCGGATTTATAAACATTACGGTAATACTTTCCGAAACTGCTTTTATCTACGAACGTTTCTAAGATTGAATTCAACTTTAAATAAAGAGAAGTATTTCTTGTAACAAGATTTTGTCAAATTTTAATGTCCGAATTAGAGGTAGCTTTTCGGCGAGGTGAGTTTCAGTGCGGTAGATTTCTCCCGCGCTGTTCGGTGCTTTTAAAATGTGTTTCAAAATTATATATGTTTCAAGTTTAATCTCGATATCTATATATATGATAAATAGGATGATACATATTCACTGCTTGATAAAAATTTATCTATGATCTTCTCGAGTTTTAATATTTCATCGAAAGAGTGAGCGATATCATCAACACTCGGTGGTAAATTTCGCATCTTTGTGCGGGTATGTAAAACCCCTATAGATATGTGCATTACTGACTAAGCATGAGATAGAGATGGCCAAGTTTCTTTTCTGCATTCTTAAGGACCTTGAAGCTAAACCCTAAGCAATAAGAAATTGTTACATGGAAAAAAAAAAGAATTACATGCAACACAAGATGCTCCTCGAGCTGTTCTTTGTTTTGACTAAAGACGTATCTTTGACTCGGAAAAATCTGACTGTTCACTCATGTGACAAAAATTAATGGTCTATGTCGGTGTACGGGTTATTTAATCGGCTTCAATCATTTGGTTTTTTTTTGTGGAATGTTAGCGGGAATTAAGAAACAACACATTTCGCACTCTTGGGTCGAGAAATTGGAGTATCGTGATAAAAAGCTAACAAAAGTGAAATTTTAAGGATAGAACCACAATGACAACCAATTCTTTATTACGTATGAAAGCGGAACCTCGCCGACGTCGCTATTAATTATTTTAGTTCTTAGAAGTCCTGCGAACATTATTCGACCTCCTCCGCAAAACTTGTAGACATTCATAGGAACTAAATATTTGTCTTCAACTATTCAAACTACATATCCACAAGGTAGTTACTCATACGAATTATTGAACATATACGAAAACGAAACCTCGCCAACGTCACGGTTAATTATTTTGGATTCTTGAAAGCTTGTGAGCATCATTCGACTTCCTCTTCGAAAATTGGCACAATAAAAACATTGACCTTGACTGGAAGTAAATTTTTTTGGTCTTGAGCAATTCAATTTACGCATCCTCTAGGTGGTTAGTCGTGTTATTTCTAACCGATTTTCGGTCAGAAATCGGTTTTAGTAGATATGCTTTTCGCGCAAAGGTATAAATTGGCATTTATGTTTGCGTGCTTACATCGTACGCTGCGAGGTGAATGACGGCTCAGTGAAAGCTAATAATGGTGCAGAATCTTAATCTGAAGGACGATAAAAATTTCCCGAATATCCCCTTCAAAATCGTACAGGAACAGACTATTTATTACTTACTTTCCCCGACATAATTTTTTATGGGCCAGCTACTTTCAGTTTTTCATATTTTATAAGCACCTTCAAAAGAAAATTTATGGAATTTTCTGTAGCTTTGTGCAAATTTTTACAGATGCGCTTTATGAAATAACTTAGACCTTTGGTGGATAGGTGTGTCTGAGTGATGGTGTGTGAACGTGGTTCTTTGCGTAATAGGCCGAGGGGGAAGGGTGTTGGTAGAATTCGTGAAGGTTACGCAAAACCTCGCTTGTGTTTGCCTTAATGATTCAGTAGTGAGTACTTGGACCCTTGACAGTTAATGCCAACTTTATACTTAAAACGAACTTTTAGGTTAAAAGGGCCAAGTGGTTCGCAAAAAAAAAAAAGACTTTAATGATGATAATAATAATGATAAAAAATTAAAAAAAAAGTTATCCATGCATTATGTTTAAGTAAAATATACTAACTGTAAGGAGTCTTAGGTGTCTTTAGTTATCACCAGTTAGAGTTTATCGGTTCAAATATTGGTCGAAAGGCTTTCCTTCTACGTCCAGTTAAGTCAACACAGCGGAACGTGACTCGAGCTGTCACGCTACCACGATAGCGTGACAGAGGAAACTTTGGGACTTTTATTTTTTTCTCGACGTTCTCTTTAGATTACTTTCATTTCAGTCTCCTTCTTTGATTTTTAACCATGATTTCTAGCGCATTAAAATCGACTCCATTTAATTTCCAGCTATGGCAGAAAGTAATTTTCCAACAACGGGGGAAGAACTGGACTTGAACATTGAGCCTCCAGTCACAGGTGAGAGAAGAAGACCGTTATATGATAGTTTTGAAGTAGTTGTTAGGCCTTTTGGTCGAATAGTTAAGTACATCTTTAATCATGTGCACTTATTTTTGAAACATTTACACTTAAAGGTTTTACGGAATCTAATAACTAGGTTGGTATTCTGGGTGACGAGGATACTGCGCATGTTGGAATTGCTCATAGTTGTGATCACTGAAAAGATCGATATATTTTCCGCTTGGTAATTTCAGCGACAAAGAAAAGCCAGTTTACGTCAAGTGATTCAAAACTGGAGATATACGATGACACCTCAAGAGGTGAGACAACAAGGGGAAATAATTTTTTTAAGGCGACCACGTGTAGTTTTTGAAATAGTTATATAAAAAATTTCTACCGCTCTGGGAATAGCTTGCTGAGAGTCAATAAGCTTTATCTTTGAAAGTAGAGCACTCATGGTCGAACATGAACCAGGGTGATTTGGTCACCACGAAAATGTTAATTGCAAGGGACGTGAAAACCAAAACTTTTTACCTAATTTAATTGTTCTGCCTAATATTCTAATCATTGTTGAAACACACATTTCCGTTACATTTTTGTACATTTAATCATGTTTTCTATATTCTTGACAAGTTTTGAGATTGATAAGAATAGTAAAGGTCTGCTTCGTCATCTAGAAATTGCTAAAGAAGTGAGAAACCAGGCCGGAGAGGGAAGACGTTATGGCAATCTCGGCAACGCTTATCATGGTCTAGGACAACTCAAAGCAGCAATCGAGTACCACCAACGTCATCTAGAAATTGCTAAAGAAGTGGGAGACAAGACCGGAGCAGGAATCAGTTATGGCAATCTCGGTAACGCATATCAAAGTCTAGGAAAATTAAAAACAGCAATCGAGTACCACAAACGTCATCTTGAATTTGCTAAAGAAGTGGGAGACAAGGCCAGGGAGAGAAGAAGTTATGGCAATCTCGGCAACGCTTTTCAAGGTCTAGGACAGTTCAAAACAGCAATCGAGTACCACAACCGTTGTCTAAGAATTGCTAAAGAAGTGGGGGACAAGGCCGGAGAGGGACAAAGTTATGGCAATCTCGGCAAGGCTTATCAAGGTCTACGGCAGTTCAGAACAGCAATTGAGCACCACCAATGTCATCTAGAAATTGCTAAAGAAATGAAAGACAAGGCCGGAGAAGGAAAAAGTTATGGCAATCTCAGCAACGCTTATCAAGGTCTACGACAATTCAAAACAGCAATCAAGTACCATCAACATTCTCTGGAAATTGCTAAGAAACAAGTAGACAAGGCTGGAGAGGGACGAAGTTATGGCAGTCTCGGCAACGCCTATCATGGTCTAGGACAGTTCCAAATAGCAATCGAGTACCACAACCGTTATTTAGGAATTGCTAAAGAAGTTGGAGACAAGGCCGGAGAGGGACGAAGTTATGGTAATCTCGGCAACGCCTATCATGGTCTAGGACAGTTCAAAACAGCAATCGAGTACCAGGAACGTCATCTAGAGATTGCTAAAGAAGTGGGAGATAAGGCCGGAGAGGGACAAAGTTATGGCAATCTTGGCAACGCCCATCAAGGTCTAAGACAGCTCAAAACAGCAATCGAGTACCATCAGCATTCTCTGGAAATTGCTAAGAAAGAGAGAGACAAAGCTGGAGAGGGACGAAGTTATGGCAATCTCGGCAACGCCTATCATGGTCTAGGACAGTTCAAAACAGCAATCAAGTACCAGAAACATTATCTAGAAATTGCTAAAGAGGTGGGAGACAAGGCTGGAGAGGGACAAAGTTATGGCAATCTCGGCAATGCTTATCGAGGTCTAGGACAGTTCGAAACAGCAATCGAGTACCACAACCGTCATCTTGAAATTGCGAAAGAAGTGGGAGACAAGGCTGGAAAGAGACAAATTTATTTCAATCTCGGCAACGCTTATCAAGGTCTAGGACAGTTTGAAACAGCAATCGAGTACCATCAACGTCATCTTGAAATTGCTAAAGAAATGGGAGACAACGCCGGAGAGGGAATCAGTTATGGCAATCTCGGCAACGCCTATCATGGTCTAGGACAGTTCAAAACGGCAATCGAGTACCAGCAACGTCATTTAGAGATTGCCAAAGAACTGGAAGACAAAGCCGGACAGGGAATCAGTTATGGCAATCTTGGCAACGCTTATCATGGTCTAGGAGAGTTCAAAACAGCAATCGAGTACCACAACCGTTATCTAGAAATTGCTAAAGAGGTGGGAGACAAGGCCGGAGAGGGAAGAAGCTATGGCAATCTCGGCAACGCTTATCAAGGTCTAGGAGAGTTTGAAACAGCAATTGAGTACCACAACCGTTATCTAGAAATTGCTAAAGACGTGGGGGACAAAGTCGGAGAGGGAAAAAGTTATGGCAATCTCGGCAACGCTTATCAAGGTCTGGGACTGTTCAAAACAGCCATCAAGTGCCATCAGCAGTCTCTGGAAATTGCCAAAAAAGAGGGAGACAAGTCTGGAGAGGGACGAAGTTATGGCAATCTCGGCAACGCCTATCATGGTCTAGGACAGTTCAAAACGGCAATCGAGTACCAGCAACGTCATTTAGAGATTGCCAAAGAACTGGAAGACAAAGCCGGACAGGGAATCAGTTATGGCAATCTTGGCAACGCTTATCATGGTCTAGGAGAGTTCAAAACAGCAATCGAGTACCACAACCGTTATCTAGAAATTGCTAAAGAGGTGGGAGACAAGGTCGGAGAGGGAAAAAGCTATGGCAATCTCGGCAACGCTTATCAAGGTCTAGGAGAGTTTGAAACAGCAATCGAGTACCACAACCGTTATCTAGAAATTGCTAAAGACGTGGGAGACAAAGTCGGAGAGGGAAAAAGTTATGGCAATCTCGGCAACGCTTATCAAGGACTAGGACTGTTCAAAACAGCCATCAAGTGCCATCAGCATTCTCTAGAAATTGCTAAGAAAGAGAGAGACAAGGCTGGAGAGGGACGAAGTTATGGCAATTTAGGCAACGCCTATCAAGGTCTAGGACAGTTCAAAACAGCAATCGAGTACCAGCAACGTCATTTAGAGATTGCCAAAGAACTGGAAGACAAGGCCGGACAGGGAATCAGTTATTGCAATCTTGGCAATGCTTATCATGGTCTAGGAGAGTTTGAAACAGCAATCGAGTACCACAACCGTTATCTAGAAATTGCTAAAGAGGTGGGAGACAAGGTTGGAGAGGGAAAAAGCTATGGCAATCTCGGCAACGCTTATCAAGGTCTAGGACAGTTCAAAACGGCAATCGAGTACCAGGAACGTCATCTAGAAATTGCTAAAGAAGTAGGAGACAAGGCTGGAGAGGGACGAAGTTATGGCAATCTCGGCAACGCTTATCAAGGACTAGGACTGTTCAAAACAGCCATCAAGTGCCATCAGCATTCTCTAGAAATTGCTAAGAAAGAGAGAGACAAGGCTGGAGAGGGAAGAAGTTATGGCAATCTCGGCAACGCCTATCAAGGTCTAGGACAGTTCAAAACAGCAATCGAGTACCAGCAACGTCATTTAGAGATTGCTAAAGAACTGGAAGACAAGGCCGGACAGGGAATCAGTTATGGCAATCTTGGCAATGCTTATCATGGTCTAGGAGAGTTTGAAACAGCAATCGAGTACCACAACCGTTATCTAGAAATTGCTAAAGAGGTGGGAGACAAGGTCGGAGAGGGAAAAAGCTATGGCAATATCGGCAACGCTTATCAAGGTCTAGGACAGTTCAAAACGGCAATCGAGTACCAGGAACGTCATCTAGAAATTGCTAAAGAAGTAGGAGACAAGGCTGGAGAGGGACAAAGTTATGGCAATCTCGGCAATGCTTATCAAGGTCTAGGACAGTTCGAAACAGCAATCGAGTACCATCAACGTCATCTGGAAATTGCTAAAGATGTGGGAGACAATGCTGGAGAGGGAATCAGTTATGGCAATCTTGGCAACGCTTATCAATGTCTAGGAGAGTTCAAAACAGCAATCGAGTATCACAACCGTTATCTAGAAATTGCAAAAGAAGTGGGAGACAAGGCCGGAGTGGGAAGAAGCTATGGCAATCTCGGCAACGCTTATCAAGGTCTAGGACAGTTCAAAATAGCAATCGAGTACCAGGAACGTCATCTAGAAATTGCTAAAGATGTGGGAGACAAGGCCGGAGAGGGAATCAGCTATGGCAATCTCGGCATCGCTTATCAAGGTCTAGGGAAGTTTAAAACAGCAATCGAGTATCAGCAACGTCATCTAGAAATTGTGAAAGAAGTGGGAGACAAGGCTGGAGAGGGAATCAGTTATTGCCATCTCGGCAGAATTCTTCTCGGTCAAGGAGAGTTTAAAAGGGCAATTGAGTCGTACCAACGTCACCTAGAAATATCCAAAGAAGTAGGAGACAAGGCTGGAGAGGCATGCTCACTCGGTTCCCTCGGTATAAGTTTCGAGTGCCAAGGAGATCCCATGAGGGCCTTTACCTACTATTACTCGAGTGTAGAGGTGTATGATGATATCAGGGCCGGTCTTCAATTTCAAGATACGTGGAAGATTTGCTATCGTAATCAGCACCAAAGTGCATACAAAGGTTTGTGGCGTATAAGCCTCATTCAAGGTAAAGTTGTGAACGCTCTTCTTGCCGCAGAAAAAGGACGTGCTCAAGCTCTGAGAGATCTCATGGACGCAAGATATCAGCCTGAAGATACTTCCAGGAGGAGCGGTTCGTACCTTTCCCTGAGTTCTGTTCCATCAAGCACAGTTTTCATAGCTATCAGTGGACCGTGCGTTTACTTCTGGGTTTGCCTCAGTGAAGATAATATCCAAATGAGAAAGATTCACGTGAACAATTATAAGTGTGAGGAAGAATTGGAATCTTTCATCCAGCTACTGAACAAAACTGCCCTTATAGAGAATTTTAGGGGAGATGCTGTCACACGCGGAAATCCTTCAGCTGATTCGCCAAAAGAGGATCAAGTGACCAAAGATATGATCCGAGATGATGTGAGGTACTCACAATCAAGTGCTCTGCAGAAGCTTCGTGACATCATCGTTAGTCCTATCGCTGATCTGATCGAAGGCAACGAGCTAACTGTCGTTCCAGAGGGGCCATTTTGCCTTGTACCTTATGCCGCATTGGAGGACTCGAGGTCATCGTGTCTAAATGATTCTTTCACAATTCGTGTGCTTCCGTCCTTGACGACCTTACAACAAATACATGATTGCCCAGCTGACTTCCACGCGAAGAGTGGTGCATTGCTGGTTGGCGACCCATGTTTCAGAGATATCATCTACCAGGGAAGACGTTTAGTGCAACTTCCGGGAGCAAGAAAAGAAGTGGAGATGATTGGACGCATCCTCAATCATTCCCCTCTCACTGGAGAAAAGGCTACAAAAGATGAGGTGTTAAAACGAATGTCATCAGTGGCGTTAGTGCACATTGCAGCGCACGGTAAAATGGAAACTGGGGAAGTTATCTTGGCACCAAACACTACAAGGAAGAACTCTCAGCCAGAAGAAAAAGACTATCTACTGACGATGGAAGATGTCCTAGAAGCTGGGCTGCGGGCTCGACTGGTTGTACTGAGTTGTCCTCACAGTGCTCGTGGGGAGGTCATGGCCGAGGGTGTGGTCGGCATCGCACGAGCATTTTTGGGTGCCGGTGCCAGATCTGTTGTGGCAACCTTATGGGCAATTGATGACGAGGGAACCCTGGAGTTCATGAGTTTCTTCTACGATGCACTTGCTAAGGGCAAGAAGGCAAGCGAAGCTCTCCAGCAGGCCATGAAGTGTATGAGAGAAATCGAAAAGTACGAGGAGGTGAAGTACTGGGCACCATTTGTACTCATTGGTGATGACGTCAACCTGGATTTCAAGGAAATTCAGACTCTGAACCATGTAATTACTCTGTTTATAACATTTTTTCAATACCAAGTGACATAAATCAAAATTATAGTTGTTGTATGTTGTTTTTCTTTCAATGGAGTTAGGAATTTTTGGTTGCTCGAGCAAATTGAGATGAAATGCAGTCGCTGCAACATTTACGATGATAACCATGATAAGAATGAAAAAAAGATAAGATTTTCTCTATAACTATCCAGTTTTCCGGTGTATTGTTTAATTTTGCATAGCCAAGGAAAACACTCGATGGCAACTCAACGATCCTTCCTAAATTTTACTCTTACTTTTCAGCTGAGGCAGTGAGCATTGCAACTATATCAGAACAAGGACCAAACCCGAGGAAGTTAACGATGATATTTGGATCAGAAAGCAGTAAGCTACTGATGAAAACTTTGTCAAGAGTCTTCTTTTTAAAGCAGGGAGAGTCAACAGAGAGTCAAAACTTGACTTGTCACCCGTCTGAACTGTTCTTACGAGCTTGAAGGATTTTGGATACTCTAAAGGAAAAGAACTTTCAAATGTTTTGATCCTTAATATCTTACTCAAACTGATTTTCGTGTAATTTTTCTTTTAATGAGATGTCTTGAAATTATCATGACCAGCAATATAGAAAGTTATATTTTTAATCTAACATGGACGTTAATGTGGGCGTCACATTAACGTCAAAGTTGAGACTCTTTAAGGTGATTTCCAGAGATTTTTTTTACAGATTTTCTCTCGATCGGTTTTTGCCAGATGACTGATATAAAGCTATTACAACCATATCCATAGACCTTTGAGAATAATAGGTTGTCTGATTGCTCGAGTATGTTAGTTAGTTTTCTGTCATAAACTTTTTTGAGGATTTTTACTTGGGCATTGCTTATCAAAGCTCTTTTTTTTGTATCGGAAACATTGTTTTTCAGGACTTAAATAACAGATTTTTACCTTTATGGCCCGGATTTAATCTTTCTCTCACCAATATCTAGACTAAGTTTTCCTTTACGTTTGAATGCGATAAGTTATGCTCATTGTTCAAGCATCACGATGCATTTTAGATATACTGTTAAAATTAATAGCACAACAGCGAAACGAGGATTTAAAAAGGGTTATGTTTCCATCTATTGGCCGATTTCACAATTGTGCATTATACAAGGCATCGATAGAAGTTCAAACTGTGCGAGAAAGCTGAAGCCTAGTGATGTACTTAGTCACTCCTAATTAGTTGTTTACCTATTTCGTAAGTTCAATAAAGAAGCATTTGAATGTCAAAAATGAGGCAAGTCATTTGACATTTTGTTGGAAGGGAGGAGTAAGTCAATGACAAAATTAAGAGAATTTCTGGCGACGATCACTTTGAATAGCGCGCGCTTACGTGTTATTCGTTAACCTTTTCACTTCCAAGATCTTATAAGTAATTCTCCTTTCTGTCTCCCAGTCAATTCCTTTGGTGTTAGTTAGGACAATTCGGGTTTGGATCAACCTATAATCCCTAATTAAAACTTTTCTTTATTCTCCTCACTTGTCTTCTTGATATTGTCTTGATATTGTGAGGAGAAATTCTGTCTTGGTCACTCATGGAAGTTATGCCTGAACCCAAGGCTATCTGTGACAGAAGACTGAACTTTTCGTTAAACTCATGGACCGACTTATAATGAGGTGACATGCAAGATTTGGAATCTAAACAGTTTTTAGAAGGTGGCGCTTTAAAGGGTAAAAAGAAAAAAAACCGACAAAACACGACGTAGAAAAATAAGTGAACCAAGGATGAACCTGGAAGAGACATGTGTAAGGACAGCGCTGTCGCTTGGATTTTAAGCGATTTTAAATCACCTGCAGAACAGGCGTATCTCAGTTGCGTTTTGCAGTCGACCAGAGGCAAGCGCGCGAGGCAGTGCGAAGTGCGAGTCCTTTGCTTTTAAAAGGCAGTTAACCAGACCCGAAAAGTCAGGAAACTCTGAAAGTATGACCAGTATGACCAAACCCTGCTGTTAAAACAGCGGCTGTGTAAATAATTTCCGTAGGAATAGGGGTCCGAGGAAGCTTGGGTCCCATCCTCCTACGCACTTTATTGGCAAAAAGGAAGTAGAAAAATGCCTTAGCCCCGGTGTATGAGGCAGTTACAGTAGAAACAACCATAAAAAAAGAAAAAAATGAACTAGCCCCAAGGTTGCTTGGAAGTGACAATAATTTCATTCCCCAATCAGTGCTCCAAAATGCGCCAAATAGATTTAGAACGTGTTCCTAACCCACCATGTTACCAGTAGTCCCTCCTTCATTCCTAAATTGGTTTCTTCTGTCCTGGTAAATTATTTAGCGGTACATCTGTATTAATACATTTCAACACGACCTGAAGGAGTGAGTATAAAGTTTTAATTACCCCTCCCTAGCTGCGTCAAGATTGTGGGCGACTTTGTAGTCACCCTTGAAAGCTCGAGGGTTTATATCACATGACGAATTTTAAAGATATTGGAGCCAAAAGTAATAATTTCCCTAGTTTATGGCTAGACTAAGTTTTCTTCCCCGTTTTCTCAGACATTTTCGGCGTATCAAAAAATTTGACTTGATCTACCCACCGTAGAATAGCTTATATCGATGTCATTTAACCACTTATATTTTTGATGAAAAATTGAGTGCGAAGAGGTTACAAACAAAAAGGTTGTTTTATGAAATATAATCTGTTTAGTTCTTAAAGTCTACTTAAGTATCGTATGGTTTTGCTCACAATCATCGCTTCAGCTTCAAATGTTTGCATGCGGCTGGAGCCTTGCAAATTTGCGGACACGTTTTAATAAGAAAAAATGCCTGTGCGCAAGACATTTTTCCTCGAAATTTCGATGATACGACGCGTCATGTATTTGAGGTGAAAGTTTTTTGCGTGCGATGGCTGTGCGCTAACAGTATATTAGGTACATCGAAAAAGTACTGCAGCATGTGTTTACGTGTATCCAGCCAACACGCTGTGTTTATCGGAAATTGACTCTTAAACAGGATGCGAGATGTCACTCATTAGTCTATTGAATAGTGTCTTTTCTTAGCTGGAGGAGAAGCGAATTCTCAACGCGCGGGAAATTGGCGCACGGTCGACAAGAACTTATCCTCTCGCGCATACCCGTCGACTGTAGTGCTGGTTTGAATACGTAGTTTATCACCGCTGACCAACTTGATCTCTTTCACCCACTCTCCCATCCTCCAAGCTCTTTGCGATGCAACAAACGAACAGCAGGAGAAAAGCTTCTCAAACAAGATTATTAACCCTTTACCTCCCATGAGCGACCAAGAGAGAAATTCTCCTTACAATATCAATACAATAACAAGCAAGATATTGAGCATGAGAATAAACTAAAATATTAATTAAGGGATTATTAGTTGATCTGGTACCAAATTCTCCAAATTGACATTATGAGAAATGTATGAAAGATAGTAAAGAGAATTAATAATGAGATCTTGGGAGTTTAAGGGTTAAGGTCCTAAAAAAAAACCTGGGAATCAACGACATTATTTTTACCAATAAATCCAATGGAGAGAAAAAAAAAAGGACAACAAAATAAAAACAGAAAAAATAAAACAACAACGTGAGCGGCGCCATTAACAATTGGTTCATACGTCAGCGTGCGTTCATCGAGATATGAAGCACGCGGGAAGTTTGGAGAGCACGAAAGATGCGTAAGAGTTGCTCGAGGCGTAGCCGAGAGCAACTCTAGCTTCTTGAGTGCTCTCCAAACTTCCCAAGTGCTTCATATCTCGATGAACGCACAGTTGACGAATGAAACAATTTTTTTATAACATTATCAACCCGATGGAAAATCTTCTTCTCGAGGGATTTGTTTGCTGACGTCATGAACGTGCACAATAGGAATATGAAGCACGCTCGCGCAATTGAATTTGATTACGCAAATTTACTAGCTATGTTATAAAAAGATTTCTTTCATTCCTTTCGTTCGACTGTTCATAAGCTAGCATGTTCTGTTCCATGGGAACAAAAACAACAGAAGTAGAAGGCTAGGAACTTTATTTTTCTCCTCAAATGCAACAAACACCACTCACAAAACACAGCTTTCAAAAGCTTCTTCGCTTTAAGATCAGTGTTAATTTGCCATTCTTTTTTCTTATTCTTAAATTGATTTTGCGTTATTATAATAGGCTTTAAATAACATAAAAAGACAAAATATCATGTGCAATGACAATTTCAGTTTAACAGTCCAAGGTCACTGGATTCCACTGGTTCAGAATAGAGCAAGTTTCCTTTCATCATCGTTGCCTTAACGATGACTCGTATTCCAACACCGCCACTGCCTTTGAAGACATCGGGCCCACATAACTCAGAAGTACAGGAAGAAACAAGAGACCATGCTACGCGCCGATCAAAACAACGCCGAGATGCACGCGAAATTTGAATACCTAAGCGGAAAAAGGTTAAAGTTACGGCTAAAATTTATTTTACATTGATACTCAGTTACGCCTTTATTAAAGGCGTGCGCTCAGAAACGGCCGTGTGATCTGACGAAGTCGCTGTGGGAGGAATTTTTCGGGGAGCTGGGCCAACGTAACTTAGCGAAACTGGAAGGAGTAACAGCCCGTGAAGAGCACCCAGTATTACAATGCCAACATACATACGGAAGTAGAAAACCTGAAAAAATACTAAATAAAAAGGAGAATTGATTCAATTCAATTCAACATTAAAATGTACCATTCACGATTGAGGCATCTCGCGGTCACATCGAGGCAATGCACAGATAAGAAACTCAGTCTGGTTACCAACCCACTGGGTTACTAACTAATTATTTCAGCTTCACCATGTACTCTTACAAAGTGGGTCTCATTAAGACTCTCGTTGATAGGGCCTACAAGATTAATAACACCTGGTTAGGGTTTCACGAGGACATTAACAAACTTATTGATATTCTAAAAATGAATCTTTTCCCTGCTCATTTAATCGAGAAGATTATAAACCGTTACATCATTGGGACCCAAGGCAATCATCATCCCCGGGGTTCTCTTCCTACCACTTCACCTAGGTTTTACTTTAAGCTACCCTAAATGGGCCACTTTTTTGCTATCAATCAAAAAAAAGATTCGCCATTTTATTAAGCGCTATTGCAATGACTTGGATATTAAACTAGTTTTATCTTCCTTCCAAATCGGCTTCTTGTCTGGTGTGGAAAACCCTGTCGCTGACGGGCTCCGTTCACGTGTGGTTTATAAGTTTGTATGTGCTGGCTGTAATGCGTGATACGTAGGTGAAACCTGCCGGCATTTTTCCACACGTGCTAGAGAGCACTTAGTCAGTGACAGGGCCTCTCGCATTTTCAAGCATCTGAAAGATTCTGCATTGTCGCGCTTTGTGTTCAGCAGATAACTTCCATGTTTTAGATCACACCTCTACCGGTTTTCAACTCAAGATAAAAGAGGCTACTCATATTCAAAGAGAACAACCATCCATGAATCAACAATTACACCATGTAAATCTGAAACTATCCTTTTAATTCTCACACTTTCATGCTTTACCTCTTTTATTGTTGTCACTATTTATCATAATTAGCATTGTTCTATGCACTACATAATTCAACTTCCAACGCTTTGAACATTAATTAACTGAAGATGACAGAAGTTTCTGTTGAAACATGTATTACAGACTTAAAAGCTTTGTTGCTTTCTTTAAATTCTTGACATGCTATAGTACAAAAAGATGAATATGAGCTCTGAGTGGCTACTCAAACGCTGAATATCCTTTGCCAGCCACTTCCCAGCAACTCGCGCTGGATTTGCCCCCGAACATATTGTAATCGTTGCAGGAATATTATTATCAACCACTAGCCAGCTCCACTTCGTTGAATAGTTGTTTTAAGTTGGATTCCATGAAGTACTTTCAAATGGATGAAGAAAAAAAAAATGGTCAAAAAGTGTTCCAAAACAAATAAGCCCACAATTTTTTCCTGAACATTGCTCTTATTAATCGTACCCCTGACAAATTACCTAATCGGAAAGTTATTTGAAACCTAGAATTAAAGAATATCACGAATGAAAGAATAAGGTACATGAGGTTTGGTTTGTTAATTTATTTTTAATAAAGCTTACATAATACTCCCGATTTTCAAAGGCTTTTTCCCTGGGTAGAATAGCGATCATATGTAGTTGCTGCTTTAAATGAATTCTTCAGGACAAATTTGTCTTCAGATTATTATTTTTTTTATGTTAATTTGTCTCCTTTTGTTTCGTATTTTCTCCAGCATGACGCAACATATGATTAAATTAAATGTAGAATGGGTTGCTTGAATTGAATCAAAAGAAGAAAAAATCTAGTGGTCACGAAAAAAAATGGATAGGCAAGTCAAATGTCTGTGATGACAACTTATCAAATGATCAAAGTGTAATAAAGGTGTGATGAAAGTCTCACCGGAGATCAGCCGAATGTCAGCTGTCGCAGCACTATGGTGGTGTGATCTGCTGTAATATTTCTGTTAGACTCTAAGAGCTCCATTCAAAGGGGTGCTCAGAATGTAGCCTGAAAAGAGAAGTATAGAACTCAACAATCCAAAGATCTCTATTTTTCTGTCAGCCCTTAGAGAATTAGTGGTGAAAATATACTGCAGCAGTAAATGTGTTTGCTGCTGCACTTTGGGATTACAGAGAGTAACCTTAGCTGTTCAAGGATTGTCTCCTGCTGAGTCAAAAATTTGGCAATGGGCACCCTTTTGCCCCTAGTGTGATTTACTGAAAATAAAAATACAAAATAAAAAAAAAACTCAAAGAAATAAATTAAAAGCACTGTTGGGACTGTGATACTCCCTAATCTCAAAATGTGCATTTGTTTGTTTCTATTTTTCATTTGTCATTTTCAAACCAAAACCAAGACCAAGCTGCTAAAACTTAGCAATATTAGATTAATTAATGCTCAATCAAAACTATAAATAGTGCTGTCCATAACTAATAAAAATATCACCATGTTCAAATTCCCAGCTTGTCTTCTCTAACAGCCAACTACATTGAATCATGGTGCAGCCTTTTGATTCCCAGAATCAGAGAGCTGACTGATCACTCAACTGACAACACTACAGTTTGTTCTTTAGTAGTACTGAGAATATGCTTAAGATTGTTTTAATGCTCAACCAAAAATCATTGTCAAGTTGTCTTTTCTAAGCCATGCCAAAATACTAGCTAATATTGAGAACCTCAAAGAGGGCAAGCAGTCCTTAATTCCATTGACCAGAATAACCTTTGAGATTCCAGAGAATGAACTACTGCCATATGAAAATTTGGGGGACTTTTTTTTCTCAGAAAAGAGATTTGGACAAGAAAAATAGCAAAAAAAAGAAGGGGTGGAAGAATTGAAATGGCAAATTAACTTGTCAACAACTGACATTGCAATAAACTAGGCTAACATTTATTTTAAATGTCATTTTCCACAGAATTCAGAAAATCTAAAATTCATCATGCTCATGAAAAAAGAAATTAAATTTTAGAAACAATACAGGGCCCAAGAGATATTTTTCAATCAGTAATAAATATAGATTATTCCATGAAAAGTGTGCACGAATGAGTTTAATTGCATTAAAAAAGAAAATAAATAAATGGGTGAGTGCAGTGAACTAATGAGTTTTTTTTTTAAATCAGTGCAACAAATGGATAATAATTGTTCAAGCACTTTCCTTGGTATGTTTTAATTTCATACATACTAAGTATTTTACTCACTGTCCAACAGAGACTGAAAGCTAACAACTGTGAAAATACATTGTTCATTCGATTAGAGCCAAAAATGATACTACCTAACAAATGAATGTAAATCCCTATTTGCATTAAAACAAATTCCATTTCTTAACAATTCTCATATAGAAAAGATTAAGATAATTTCTCAGAGATTGAAAGGTGAGAAGAAAAAGAAAGGCAATACTTTATGAATATTTTATCTACTGTTGACAAAGAAATTAAAATTAAATATAGATCAAATAAAAAAACCCTTGAAGGTCCATTGCAACAGTTTCCAATACATAAACATATATACAACAACTATTTTATTTCAATTACAAAAAAAGTTGCAGTACCCAGACATGGGAGGAAAGATAAAAATCTATGATAATACAAATAGGGATTTTAGGGTAACAGGTTTATTAATTTAGATCTTGTGAGTATAGTTGTCAGTTGGGTAACATCTCCTTGTAAGAGCATTTTCCTATTGCAACTTTTAATCAAATTTTTTCTTTTAATTTTCTCTCAAAGAAATAAAAAATGTTTCAACTGTGGAGAGAGAGGCCACTCTTACAAGGAGTGTGCCTCTCTCTACAGAAGAGGAGGAGGCAAGGGAGGAGGAAGAGGGGAGCATGGTGGCAGTGGCCAGGGCGGTGGACGTGGTGGCCATGCCCACCACGTCATCTTAAATTTTTATTTAAAACATCAAAATGAAATCAACTGTCTTTCATTCATTTCATAACTGTCATTGCAGCATATGAATTCACCTATAACTGCAAATAATAACTTCTTACCAAGCCTGAGGGCCGTAATGGAGAACTTTTTCTTGAGTTCCTTACAAAAACAACTGATGACCAATATTCCTCTGTAGAACAAGAGTAAGTAATGTTAGCAAGTGGTTTACTGTATTGCACTTGGACTAACCTTTTAAATTTTAGTAATTTGGTCCCTTTCAAAACAGAAATGCATGGGTTATGGTCGTTTTAGTGGAAACCACCATCTGCATGGAAAACTACCAAACAAGTAAGAACCAAATCAGTATTTACCTCAAGCCTACCTTGACATAGTGCAACCCAAAGTTGATTTTCCTAACTGTTCAAAAAATGGTATAGCCCCCAGTATGGAGGATATAACCAATTAAAAAACCCGATGTTTTTGCAGAATTGTGAGAGTATTAGAGCAAACAATTGATAACTAATTGAGTCAGTTATCCTAAGTCTTTCACCTAAAAGAACTAGCTTGGATAAATTTCAATAGGATTGAAAACCATAAATCATCATACACATGTTTAGTGATAATGCCTGTGGAGATTCCACCACATGGGCTGATTTATGCATCGGTGCCACTGACTCGTAGGGTAGCGTGTGTATTACATGTACTGCCCAACAGCTCCCCTCAAAACGGCTATCTCACAGTTTCCACAATAACTCTGTTCTTTATTGAATTGTTAGAAGCCCTCGATAGCGAAAACATGGAACGATTACTTTAAGACAGTTCCGAGGATGAACATACAAATAAGTATCAAAGGCAAATCATTTAAACGTGAATTTTTTCATCGTCATTAACAGTTTTTATCAATAAGCGTCAGTAACAAAAACAAACGAGAAGCGAGAGAGGCTAACTGACCAAAGCAACGAAGGAATAATTTTCATACGACTCCTGGCTGACCAAGCTGCGAACTACTTTGCACTTACCTCTTCTGAATGAGTTAAAATCGGTCGTAAAGACTTGCAAGAAAAAACTCCACCCTCCATCCCCAAGGCTAGCACATGATCTCCAATACAAAATAGACATTTTACGGTTAATAGAAGAAGAAATACAAAGCATACGCGTTTACATGCAAACTTTGAAGTAAAAATGAACTTCTGGCTAGATAATTGCACTGGCATTCTGGGAAAGCTGAACGCAAACTCTCATTGGAGCAATAAGGAGGTGTGACGGAGGTGTGTCCATAACCATGGTTACGAAAATGAACTCCTCCAACCTTCGCGGCGGAATACTACAGGAGGGAAGATAGTTACTCGTGTATTTACTTCGCCTGCAACTGATGGATAAACATATGATGCGGATATATTGCAACAGCATCACATGGATAAACATTTTTATCTCCGGAACGTAATTTATTGGCACCACCACTGTAAGTTAAAAAAATTTTCACAATTCTTTACCAAGTATTAACTTGCCAAATTTGAGACCTCCATCTCTTCCTAGTTTCTTAAAGTAAAGGAATATTGACATGTGTTGTCTCAGGAAATATTGAAGTCACCGTGTGGCAGCCAGGCTGTGAATGGTGTATATATGTTACCTAATACACAGTACAAGAATGAAAACCAAGGGCAAGGAGTTAGTTAAGATTATCGATATAAGCGACAGTTGTGCACTCGAGATTTTTCCAGTTGCAGTCAATATCAATATCTTCTGGAACAACACAATTCAAAATATTTTGAGGTTAAACAAAAAACTATTAAGTAGTATGTCAGTCAAAAGTTACACAGTTCCTAGGTCATGAATGAGAGTTAACAAAAGAAGTACATTGGATTCTAGAACCCTTCATATTTAGAGATAGCCCAAAACTTACTAAAATACAGTGCGGCTGCGGCGCATATGTAAACAGACTACATTGCATTTGAAATAATTAACAGACCGCTCATGCAGGACTTGCTTTATGCGCTGCCTGATACAAACACCCAAAGAATACCCAGAGATAAAATGTAGGAACGTATTCTCTAACCAAATGCTGCGGCACAAACCCTGGGGGTTAGAGGTGTAAATTACTAAGTGAAATTGTGATCAATACATTTTCAAAGATAGAGTATTGAGCTAAATACAGTACAACCATTGATCCTCATGAAAAACCTTTACAACAACCGCGCAGTAATTAGGGCTCCACTACATACAAGTTATCACAAACTGCAACCAGTAAATATTAACAGACTTTGTAAAGACATTTATTTTTGCTAACTTCCATTTTTACAATATTGTTGTCTTGTAATACTTATGAGATCTCAAATATTTCATACCACTAGATGATTTAAAAATATGTATATCTGATATGTTGGTCTACTAATGCCTAAGTAACAGATAATGATATCACCATTTTTAATAGGAGGAGGGAGGGGTCAATTGTAGGAAAGCTTAAAAGTATCTATAGATTGCTTTTTTCTTGGCAAATTTCGTCATAAATATTGCAGTGATCACATGCATTCAGTTATTATTAAAGCTAATTTCTGTGCTCATATAAGGTGACAGATGATTAAAAACTATATGGAATCACTGTTGTTAAATTTAAGAATTTTGCAAAGTTTCAGTGCAAAATACAGATTTCATTACAGTCCATCATTATATATATTCATAAACAACTACCCTTTACAAAAACATTTCCTACTACACTAAAACAATTACAATAAATAGAGAGTCTTACGATTTTTCCTTAACATACAATTTAATGTTAGATCATCAATTAGCACTGATCCATTTCCTAAATGGCATGAATGGGCTGAAAATGGAACAAGCTGCTTCCAAAATTAAAACATCCATTTGTGGCAGTTAAAAGGGTGAGAGGTAGATTCAAAGTTGTACATACACATGGTATGTAGCAGTAAATATTTTTGTTGGTCCATTAAAATTAAGAGTAACTGAGTTCCTGTTTCAAATCCCCTATTCATATTGGTGATAGTGTTTTGTTTCCTGTAGACACTTTTGTATAGTTATGATAACTTTTAACAGTGTGATGTCATTTCTTTGCATCCCTTGTCATTTGGATTGTTTTTCTTTTCATATGATACATTTCACCTCTGAAATCAAATCTAAAGTTTTGAAGTTTACATTGGATAAATCAGGATGAAGAAGGCTCTAGTTGTTCAATTTGCATCAATAGTCTGTATGCCTGTAAAGTCACTCTGCTAGGCCGCACTCTTCACAAAGGCCGATCAAAGTGACTGTAGGGGCCTGCCACTTTAACCTGTAAACACAATAATCAGAACACTGTGATTAAATGGCAAGGGAGAACAATAGAGTGCATGACTTGCATTTAATTATTGCAATGGGAGCCAGTGATGAAGCATGACATTATGGAAATGGGGAAATCAAAGAACAACAAGGGTGACTGTCGTCAACTTGGTCTTACAATGAAGATTGAGGATCCTAACTAACTAATATCATTATAAAACAGAAATAACAGTAAATTGGAGTAATGTAATGAGCTGTACCTTGCACAGGTTGAAGGCTAACATAGTGCACCTCATGAATATGTCCCAGCACAAGAGGTTTGCTTTTGTCAACTGGACAATATGGCGTTATGATTACATCATTGCTATGAGATAGACTGCTGACCACATGAATGAATGTTTTAAAGTAGTTTGCTGCAGCACACAGGATCACATGATCACCCCAAGTGCCATCTTGTTCCATGTGTGCCAGGTATCCATTCCATGTTTGATGTCCATGGACAAAGTGAAACAGATCTGTTCCATCTGGCTGTGAGAAGAACCAGTTAAAGAAGGACACATAAAAGGATTGTTGATCGAAACTTGAGTTCGTAGAGTACGAGTCAGGGAGTAATTTTATGAGAATGGTTCGAGATGACCTTTAAATAGCAATTTACTTCATAGTACAAATTGTGTTACTTTTTCAAAATGTCTGTCTAAATTCCAAAATACTTTGTAAACAACAAGAAAGATCCATCATTGAGAGAATGACCACAATTCTGTTATCTGATGGAAGTCTAGAGGGAAAGTTTTTGAAACTGAAATATTCAAATGACTAAAACTGTGGTGGCCTGCCTCTTTGGACCCCAGATTAAGTAACATATGAATTTAACTGTAACCAATGTCACCCTTTGCCTTCTTAAATAATAAAGTTAGATATTTCAGGTTCACCTTTCCACCAAGGGTACAAGCTGGTTTCAGAGCTCCTGAAAAAAATATCATCATTCCACACAGGAGAAGTAACAGCACTCCTGGTCACTTCATGCTGTGAACACTGGGATAGGTTATGGTGGTGTTGGCCAAGTGGCCTGTATTATCACTAAACCTTTATCATACTCTTTAAATAGCATCACGTGACATATTCTGTTAGACATACTAACATCAACTTACAAGTTTTGGGTTATCCCTGAGGTACTGAACCAAGATTTGTCTTAATTCGCAATGTGGGATTTTGATTCCCTTAACAATTTCCAGTTGTTCAGACAAGGCATAGAACATGCAATTTCCTAATCCTTCGTTGTCAGATATTCTGAAGCCCCTATCTGATGCAATATTCCTCAGCCCCAAAGATAGATCTGTTCTGCTCTTGACTTTGCTTGCATCCAGTTGCATCTGGTGAAGTTCCTGGATGATTCGTTTGAGAGAACCTAAAAAATACAAGGTCTTTATTAATCTAACTGCATAATCATCTGCTGGAAACTAACAATTCTCAGTCTAGTTAGAGAAACTTTTAGGGTAAAAAAGAAAAGAGCCTCAACCACCAGACTTCTGCTGTTTTATCCAACAACTCAGCCTTAAAAAGGAAGTTGTAGCTGTCAATTAAGTTACTTTTTAGCTTCGATTTCTGCCTGTGAATGAATACACCAATAATCAAGAGAAGAAGAAGCAGAGAAGAAAAATTAATGACGAGGTCTACACTCTGACTTATCTGTGTAACTGGAAAGAGGAATCCTGGAAAAAAAGTACAGGCTTCAAAAATTTTCTGACATATTTCCTCTACTGTATGAATATGTGATTACTTCAATATTGTTTTGACAGACAATTGTGTTGTGAATAGAACATAAACTGATTTTGATATGGACAGTAAGAGTTCCCCATGTCTCCTTGTTTCAGGCCTGGTTTCAGACAATTTATGGTAGTTTCGAATTGGGTGAAAACTTCAAATGACTCAAAGAAATAAATAACACTAAACCCTCCATCCAGATCTGGAAGTGAAAGAAAATCAAATTTGTTTTTACATGTCTTACGTTTGTGACTGAAGAGTGCAGGGGTATAGGTAAAAACATGTCTCATAAGTAAAAAGTACCTTACTAAGTTTTTACGAAGCATAGCTAGCCTGAAGTCAAAAGTCAAGGAAAGAAAATTACTGGATCTCCTTGTAACCTGTCTGTACTTCTTTGGGGATATCAATTATGTGTTATTAAATTCTTTTACTCACTTGGAGTCAGTAATGAATCCACTGTTAGTTGTTCAGTTGACGTGTCAACAACTTTGACCTGCCGAGCTCTGAAACTTGTGTCTTGTCTTTTAGAAGCTAAAAAATAGAAAGAAGCTTTTATTTTAATAACAGTATAATCAACAAGAGGATAAAACGAATGATTACTATTCATATTTAACATCTTTTTTATATGGGTGTTCATGCTTTTCAACCCAGTTGATGAGACCAAAAGCCGAGTAGCCCCCCAAAATACTTTTTGAAGGATATTCAAAACATTCTCACCATGAACTATGTCCCACATCTTTTCCACAAGACTGTCACACTGCTTCTCCCAGCTAAACTTCTCTTCATATGACCTCCTCAGCTGTTGAATATCTTGAAGTCGATCTGATCTTTTCTTCTGTCGGACACAAGCAATTGCCTTTGCCCACTCCTGAGGGTCCTCAGACTCCACCACGAATGATTTTCCTGATGGTACAGTGCACAGTGCTTCACCAAATCCTGAGTTTCCACTGACAAGAATGGGAAGACCAGCAGACAATGCTTCTAAAGCCGTCAAACCAAACCCCTCTGTTCTAGAGGGCATGATGCAGAGATCTACTTCACAAAATAATTCTTTCAATCTCTCTTTACTTTGCACAAATTTATTCACCGCCAGCTGCTTTTTATCAATTCCACTCTTGAGTAAATTCTTTGCTACCTCATCCTGTTTACCGTCAGGTGCACCCACGAAAGTCAGATGATAAGACCTGTCTTTCAGTTCAACTATTGCTCTGGCAGAGATATCATAGCCCTTCAAGCTGAAGTCCTCTGGGTCACCACGGCCAAACGTTAGAACCTTAAAGTTGTCCATGTCAACTGCAGCTTGTTTAACGTCAGAAAACTCAATGAACGTGCTTGGTGTCAGTTGAATTATATCTTGGTGCTTCTCACATGAGCGCAAGTAAGAAGAGTATGCCTTTGTCAACTTTGGTCCAACTGCTACCACAGCATCTGCCAACTTACACAACTCCACTTCAGTTGTTCTCTTATCTTCACCTTTGGAAATGGCCATGGGATAGTCTTTGTACATTCCTAGTTCTTCAGGTGCAGTGTGCACCACCTGAATCCACTTGCAACTGTGATACTTTCTGATAACTTGGGCTTGCTTACCAAGCTTTGCACCATGACCCAGCACAAAGTCAATGTCAAGGTCTCTTGGTGGAAAACTCAACCATTCAAGAGGATCACTGAAGCCTGCAAGTTTCTCGGCGTCTTGGATAGAAACATTGTGACTAGATGCCATTCTCCTCTCGTCATCAGAACAGGCAAACTGTGGGACAAGGAGAGTAACATCCACTTCAGAATGTTTGGCCAACAGAATGGCAAGCTGTCTATTGATAGTGGACAAGCCCCCCATTGACGAACTCCACTCACTGCCCAGGAGAGTCACCTTCAATGCTGTGGCAGACTTCATCGGATTGATTTCACTCGCTTTATCATGTGATCTAGCAGCTACATTTGAAGAGGACAAACCCTGAAGAAAAAAAAGGGTCATATAAGATTATGGTAACTACATTGAAAAAACTTTGGTTGTGGTCATATAAATTTTAATTGATCAATACTTTACCAAGGTAAGACGAAAAAGTATAGAATTCAAAAATAATTTCATCTTGTTACAAATTCTCTGACTTATATTTAAAACTGAAGACAACCTATCAGGGCTCCCTTTCTCAACACTGATAACAGCCCAATTGATATTCACATCAAGTAAATTAGAGGAGCAAAGCAAACATGAAACTGAGGCTAGAAATCTTTGCTTGAAAGATCATTACAGTCAATTATACCTGACTTCTTCTTTTCAAGAACCATTTCTTCAATCCACAAACTGTTTCTATCATATCCCAAGGTTTTCGCTTACAGATGTCCGGCTGACCTTCGTTTGCATCAATGAGGTGGAGGCAGTCCTTGTGTGTGCAAGTGGTTTTCATGTGGTCTGAGCATGCACGACGCATTTCATCTGTCCTTTGATGACAGTTAGGACATGCAACACACAGCCTATACTGCAGTCCCCTCAGGTAGGGCATTTCTTGTGACAAATTCTTTAGGGTGTCTTCAAGAAATTCACGAACAAGAGTTGCTAGTTCGATGGAGTTCTGTCCTACAACCTGATGACTTTGTGCTTTTTGTCTCAAGATTACCTTCACAAATCCTGTTTTGCATATGAGGACAAAATCATGAATATCTTTTCCAATGATGAACCATGCTCCATTTTGGTACAGGGTGGGTTGATGTGTGGCCCATGTCTTTGAACACCAATGAATGGATCGCGAGACAAGCTGCAAGAAGAGACCATGAGGGACAAAGCCATGGACAAAGAGGAGATACAATGGACATGGATCAGTTGGTGATGGTTCCATCTTACAGAGTTCTACTGGTGATGACTTCAACTGAGCTGGTACAAAGTACTTCTCCTCATTTGGGGAAACTGAGAACTTAGCGATCAAACCAAATTGCTCCATCATGTCCAGAATGTCTTCTCTAATGATTCCTGGTTGAATAAAGCTGGAGAACACGTAATCAACATGTTCCATGCTAAGGATGCCACTTCCTTCAAGCTCCCGCCAGAAATTAGCATATCGAGCATTCTACAAAATATATAAATAACAGGAATTCCAAATAAGAGAAGTCCACTAAATGTTCCTTTTGAATGTTTTCAACACGTATGTACAAGAACTACAAAATCAATGTATCTAAATGGTCGGAAATTACACTCTTAATGTGCAATTTTGTATCTCAGGCTCCTCAGAGGTGATTATTAGTCGTTATTTACCACCGCACAAGCCATTAAGCACAAGTAAAAAGAACTGTTCACTTGTGTGACTACAATTATTGTTAGTGGTGGCAAGTTAATGCAAATCTCTTGTAAAGCAAAAAGGCTAAATCAGTTTATGACTTGAAAAGCTGCAAAAGGTACATGAAATAATTTGAGGTCCAACAATTGTAAAGATCAAAGAGTTACAGCTGTTGCATTAGTTGCTGATTTATTAAAAAAATATATCACTCTCATTTTCTGTTGGTCTAAATTATCGAACATTTTCTAAGTTAGGTCCTTTCAAAAATGAAATTTCTTTCCTACCTGTTTATTGAAAGGTGGAATGGTTATCAGCTGTTTGAACAGATCAATCAACCACTGAGCCTTTAGTACAACTGTACTGCGGTGCTTGATTATCATCCCCAGGCCATGGTAAAAACTGATCATGGACTCAAACTCTTTTGCATCTTTCATGAAACAATCTTTCTTTGCATAGTGCTCAAGTTGTTGCAGATTTCTGTGATAAATCTGTTTAGCCACCAAAGCTTCAATCACCTTTTCGAACAAAAACCATCTAGAAGGCAACAGAATAATTAAAATGCTTTAGGGTTTAAAATTGGATATAAACTTCAATCAGACATGAGCTTATTTGTAGTCTTCCAGTGGTAATTCATCTATTCTCTTGATCTAGCTTTCTCCACACATTAGGAGAATTCAAACATGGTTATATTTTTTCACATAAGCAATCTCAATTCAAAGAGCTGTGCCTTCTCAAATATCCATCAGACATTCACACCTTTCTAAAAAACACAATATTGTCACGATGTCATGAATAAGAGTTTTATTTGCTGGAATTTATATGACTGCTGTGTATTCGTACAGTCTTATGTTTTAAGAATTTTGATGAACTTCAAACTAGGGTAGGTACAATATTTTTGTGTTCATATACATTTAAATGCATATACAGTAATACTGAAAACACTGACTGCTCTTCAAAAAAACTCTTCATAACCACTTGAATACATGAAAAACATTGATCCCAAAGTCCATGAATTGAGGTTTGCCAGATAAAATGTTACTTTTGCTTACCTGACAGGTATCCTCTCCCCCATATAAGGCTCCTGCCTCAACACCTCCAGGATTTTGTTCTGCAATTCTTTTATTCCATCTGCTTTTCCTTCTTCCTCTGCTGGATATGTTTAGAAAATGAATGCAAAACATAATGTAACACAGAAACATGAGATTACAATGAGAATAGTTTGTATCATACATGTGTGATTGCAGATATGTTATAGCTGACAACATAGCTCCCCAAATCATCTTCTGTTCCTTATTTCAAACTCTGAAATTAATGGATCTGTCAGCAAAAATTTATATGCCCCAGTATGCATGGTGATACTGGTACATAAATTAAATGAAAGCTAGGAAGACTTCAGCTAATAAAAAAATTAAATAACTCTAATTTAAGCTTGCACTATAAGCCTAAAGTCATTCAACAGGATGGTATCCTTCCCTTACCAATCCAACCTAAATGAATGCAAAATTTTTAAACTGACAAGCACAACGCTTAAACGTTTTAGCATAGGGGTTAAATGGATGCAAATTTCTTTAAATGGATAAGCAAATCATTTAAACACTTTCATGAACCATTTAAATGGATTTAAACAGATAGTAAATGGTTTCGCAGTTTAAATGAAAACCATTAGTGTCCATTTTCCCATGGCGAGTCAGAAATGAGTCTTTGATTAAACAAAAAAATGGCCACAAATTAAGTGTTCTTGGAATTGATGTAAAGACAAGCTATAGTAAACAAATATAAAACCATCAATTACTGCAAGTAACACATTGTCAAGGATACAGTATGACATCAAATATCTTACCTGTTTTATGTTTTCCTCTCTGCTTTTGAATCTTCTGGATAAATTTCTTGATCAAGTTTGGCCTCTCAGTGTTGTCAATGCAGAATAAGGGTCTGATCACATGCTTCTCATATTCCATACCAGAAATTCTCTCCTGTATTTGTTTTTTTACAACTGCTATGTCTTCAACTGGTTTGTCAGCATGTGTTCCAACAATAAACACCGGGGGACGGAGGTAGGGAAGCCTATGTTGTGCATCATCATCTTTGTCATCGTTTGCCAGGGCAACACTGTGTACTGTAGCCAGCCATGACAGCAAATTCTCCATGTTTGTTTCACTGTTAGGGTTTTCCAATTTCACATCATTACTCCCTTGTCTCATGCAGGGCTCAGCTGCAGCATCCAAAGGCTTGCTGAGATTGTGCACCAATATGTACAATGCTCGCTGTGATAAGAAGATAGGATGGCTGGCATAGTACAGGTGTTGCCCTGCAAAGTCCCAAATATCCATAACATAGGATTCTTCTTTGAATAAACCATTTTTGACATCTTTGCCTCGGAGATACTCCAACCACTGATGAACATGCTTCACAGTATCAGGGGGTTGACCAACATCGATAATTACCTTGGGCTCATCTGGGATGCAGCCCATTGTGTGTTCAAGGCTAATGTTGTGCATAGCATCTACTGATGGGTAATCTCCTTTATCCTCAACCTGAGTAAGTATCAAATAAGGGGAAATTAATTACTTTAAGTAACACGGTGATTCAGTTTAGCCAGCAAACTAATTGCACTTCTGAAATAATTATGCCAAAGTTTGACGTAAATTAAATACAATGCTTGCTGTGATAAGAAGATAGGATAACTGGCATAGTACAGGTGCTGCCCTGCAAAGTCCCAAATATCCATAACATAGGATTCTTCTTTGAATAAACCACTTTTGATGTCTTTGCCTTGGAGATACTTCAATCACTGATGAACATGCTTCACAGTATCAGGGGGTTGAGCAACATCAATGATTACCTTGGGCTCATCTGAGATGCAGTCCATTGTCTGTTCAATGCTGATGTTCTGCATAGCATGAACTGACCAGTAATCTCTATTCTCAACCTGAGTAAAGTATCAAATAAGGTGAATTAATTACTTTAAGTAACACAGTGATTCAGTTTAGCCGGCGAACTAATTACACTTCTGAAATAACTATGCCAAAGTTTGACGTAAATTAAACCAAACAAAAGTACTATACTGGGAGAGAAGTTATTGCTAAAACCACTGCAAAGTAAAAAAATCATTAAAAAAAAATTCAATTTTTGCTTCACTTTAAGGTTCACATAATCTTTATTTGATATTAAGCATATTTTAATTATACTGTCATTAAAAGCTGCCTTAAACATGTTTGTGAAGAATATTTGTAAAACTCTTACAAATTTGTAGACATAAAAAGATCCCTCTTCTGCATCTTCTGAACTTTCATCTTGTATAAAAATTTTCTCTACAACAGTCTTTGCCACATCTTTAGAACATTCCAACAGTCCTGGTTTATTCTCACCAATGGACTGCCAGTTCCTTGCAGCTTGATGAACATCAATCTCACACTTTGAAGGATCTACTTCAATCCCCTCAGTGCTTTGTTCCTCAGGGTCAAATGGAAGGTCTAGGAAACTCTTCTTTAAACTGGTTTTACCAGCTCGATCCTGACCAATGAGTAATATTCTACTGCGGTAAACTGTGATATATCCATCTTTCAAAGCCCTTTCATAAGCTAGCTGTACTTTACGTCGATCTGCTATTTGGCCTAATTAGAAAAGGTTTTCACAACACAAAGAAAAAAGTAAATTGTGCATTGACAAATTTGTACAAATGAAAAAAAAGCAAAGGTAAAAGTTGACAAATCAACTACTATAAATGCCTAATATGGATAGTATTGGAGTTAAAGGCTGGTATATAAAAACTAAACAAAAAAAATTGTTTTTTTTCTGATATTAATGGATAAGTTAGTTTGGAAAACACATTCCACTCTCACGTAAAAATTACACAGTCAATCAAAATAATTCTTCTGACATAAAATGTAGTGATGAGTTTGGTGAACATGCACTAAAAACTAAACTGACTCAATGTTTTATAACAATAAGAATTAAAACCACTCGTGACTGATCACACAAGAGAGAGGAAATGACTTAAATCAATTCTGCAAAGTAGTGAGGAGTCAATAACCAATTAATTGTTTGTGAAAAAAAAGAAAAAGCGCATATTTCCAAAGTGTAACAACTGTAAGTTTTAAAAAAGATTAGGCAGACAACACCAGTGTAAATTATATGGAAATAATAATCAGAATTCAGTCACACTAAATACAACTTCAAGTTTTATTCTTGTAACTTAATTCACAATTTGTATTAGTTTATAAATTTTGTTTGAGGAGCCAAAAGTTATTCAACTGTTAAATACTTCCAATGAATCAAATAGAAAGCAAAAATAAAACAACAATTCCTAACAGTAAAATGACTTCAGGGATACATTTTATACTTTCATAATTCCACTCAAATAGAAAGCAAAACTCAAAACAATAATTCCTAACTGCATAGAATAATTTGTAATAACATTAAGCCTCTTGATTCCACATCAAATCATATTTCCTTATTGATGAACTTAAATTTCAATGTCAGCCAAATTGTTAAGTAACAAAAACTTCTAATACATATTCTTAAGTGATGCCAACGTTGTTAAATCATACAGTAACTGTGACAGTATTTACTTCATATTCTTGTAAGGCTTTATTGTGTTACAATTGCCAGCTGCCTGTAATAATCACTAACAAGCAGAATAACCACTTGCTAGTCAATCATTAAAACCAATTTAGTAAACGCACATGTCACAACATTAATGTGAATAGAAATTTCCTTTACTCACCTTGAAGATCTGAAAATACTCCGTTAATCATTCTTCTATCTTCTAGCTCCATAACACTACTCATTCCTTCAACTGTAAAAGGATTCCCATTCACAAACAACGATTGGAGTGTCTTCAGCTGTTTTATGGCTGGATTTAACACAGTCAACTGGTTGTAACTCAGATTCAGTCCCCACAGTTCCACCATCTCACAAACAGCGTCAGAGATGATGGTAAGTTTGTTGTGTGAGATATCCAGCCATTTGAGTTTTTTCAGCTGTGTTATCGCTGGACTCAATTCAGTCAACTGGTTGTAACTCAGACCCAGTACCTCCAGTGCCACCACCTCACCAATAGCATCGGGGATGGTGGTTAGTTTGTTATGTGAGATGCTCAGCTGTTTGAGTTTTTTCAGCTGTTTTATAGCTGGACTTAACACAGTCAACTGGTTGTAACTCAGACCCAGTACCTCCAGTTCCACCATCCCACCAATAGCGTCAGGGATGGTGGTTAGTTTGTTATGTGAGATGCGCAGCCGTTTGAGTTTCTTCAGCTGTTTTATAGCTGGACTTAACACAGTCAACTGGTTGTAACTCAGATCCAGTCCCCACAGTCCCACCATCTCACGAACATCATCATGGATGGTGGTTAGTTTGTTATGTGAGATGTCCAGCCATTCGAGTTTCTTCAGCTGCGTCAAACTTGCAGGGAATATGGACAGCTGGTTTCCACTTACACGAAGCACTGTAATATTATTTAGTTTTCCAAGATTTTCAGGTATTGTTTTAAGTTTATTCCCTGACAGGTCAAGTTCCTCCAACTCAGTTAATTCCAGCACAGCTGCAGGCAACTCAAGCAAATCCCACTCTGACAGATGTAATTTCTTTCTTCCATAAGTTGTTACAATCTTACATCTCAGCTTTTCTTTAGAAATATGGGAATCCATGTCTCCGAAATGTGACTGTCAGAATGAAAAATGAACAAGCTGTCATTAAAGGGGAGTAACTTGTCAACTAACTTTCTTGTGGCATTTATAATAACCATTGAACCAAAAATGGCAAAAGTGAGGTTTATGATTTAACATCTACTGAACCAAGGTAATAAGTTATTCCTCGTAGTACATTATCTTTGGAAGCCATCAACTTTTCAGTGTTCTTTTAAACATTTTGAGTAAAGGATGCTTATGTGTAAAGGCTCTTGAGTTATTTATTTTCATCAGAAACATTTCAACTTAAATCTCTTTGTATAATTTTTTGTGTTCATAAACAACTGCTTGAGTTATACTTGCTAGTTAACCAAAAGGCAATCATGAACAAGAAAGATATTTGAATTTAAGTATACTGAGTTCTCCAAGGTGCTTTTCCAAAAACATATGAACTACTTTCATTTCAGAATTAATATCCAGCAAGAAAGAAATCATTAGTGCAAATCTATGGTTGGTTTTGTTTTGATGTGATAACCAAAGACAGTTGTAAATAAACCAAAACAGGAATTATTTCTAAGCTGTAGATATTCAGATCAAATTGCTAATTGTCAAACCTGTTATTTGATTTTATCCTCTGTAAGGCATTTTTACTTGCAATTAACAGAGTGAATTCATCAGAATATGGTCCTTAAGTCATTTAATAGAGACTGATTGGATAAGTCCTTCTCACTGACATATTCACTGTTTAGATACAAAAATAATCAGAATGAGATCTCTTTGTTTTGTTTTGTTTTTTTACAGAGTTTGTCTGGCAGCATGATGCTTTTAAGACTACAATTTTTAATTGAAGACATGTTTTGCATGAAATATCATCCAAATCACCCATAGTTGCTGTACTCATTATGTTATGTATTGAATGTTATTGATGAAATAAACAAAATTACAGAGTAAAGAAAACTGGTTGTAATTTTTTATTCATGTTTATCAATAAAAGCTTAACCAAGAAGGGAATTTGAAAAGGAAAAGTATATATCAATTAACTGAGGATAGTGATAAAGAACACAATTGGTTCAGTCAACTATCTCCCAAAAGAACTCCCTCTGGAGTAGGTAAAAGTGTCTGTTAGTGGTGCTGTCCACCCTCAAGAATCATTCCCATAAGTGGACACCAAAGAAATAGAAGGGTGGTTGTCCACTTATGGGGGAACAAGAAGGAAAGTGGACCATAATGAACATGGCTTTAACTTGACACTACAAATGTTATGTCTGATTCTTGTTAATATGAAATGAACTAACAGCTTGCTTTCCCATGAACAAATAGAGATTTGACTAAACCAATCCCCACTCTTCTGTTGCTCGGTTAAAGGTCATATTTTTGTGGATTTGCAAATTACAGACAATTTTCATTCCCAAAAGTCAATTATCATACTTGGGGTGTCCAATTACAAGAGAGTGCAAAAAAAAGAGCAAAATCTGATTTTTGCTTTTAAAAGTGTCTGCTTCCATTTGCGAGAGAGTGCGTAGTCCACTTACAGGAATGTGTAAATACAGAGTTTGACTAGGCAGGAAAATGGGGAATTGAAAACGTAACCGTAAATAGAGCTGTCTGCTTATGAGAGTGTCCATTAACAGGGAGTTTACTGTAAAATAAATTAAGATCCACCATTAATTTGCAAATCCATCAAGGACTGTCTCCAAAACTTTATAAATTGTGCCTGGCTTCTTAAGCATTTAATTTGCAGCAGAATTAATTCAAGTCAAAAATTTTACAACAGCAGTCATAAACCAATTTCAAAACTCCTAACAATTATTTAACCCTTCAACTTGCATGAGTGACCAAGACAGGAATCCTCCTTACAAAATATCAATTCAACATCAAGCAAGTAAGTGATATGAGTAAAGGTAAATATCAGTCAGAGGATTATTGGTTGATCCAATACCAAATTCTCCAAATTTACATCATAAGAATGGTATGGCAAACAGTAAGGAGAATTACTAAAGAGATCTTAGGAGTGAAAGGGTCAAGGGAATGAGAGTGTTTACCTAAGAACAAAATAATTCATGTCCCCAAATATGTACTGAATGCATTGGTTGCTTTTTCAAACTAACAAGTACTGGTTAAAGAAAAACTCAGGATTGACTTGCAAAAAAAAAAACCACAATTTGAAACCATGGATCTTATATATAGGCTACCTCATCGCGGTGCAAAAAAAAAACAAAAATCCTTATTTATTTTGCAGGACCTTAATAATTTGCAAATATCAGAATTAAAAAATGTCGAAGAAGAAAAGCTTTCATCTGAAAATATTACTTTTCATCTGTTAATCAAAACTATGACAAAATTCTTCAACATGACTGGTTATCTCCAGCCCAGTTTGAGAACTAATAGTACAGTGTAGGCGCCATGCTTGTAACTGGACAGTGTAATAGGACAGTTAGAGGGACAATTATCATGTCATGCCTGTGGAAAACACATGTCATGTGCACATGTTGTTGTCTCTGTTAATTGTTGTTGTTGTTGTTTTTTATGAAAATGTATAACTGATGTCTAGTTTCTTCTCAAATTCTGTCATAGTTTTGATTAATTAATCACACTCGCTTGATTTGATAATCAAGAGTATTATTAAAAACAGCATTGGACAACAGGAAGTCCTGTGAACAACCATGGCAGAGCCATGAATCTATCCATGGTCTTAACACTAGGGTAATAAGCAATTGGGTGAGGTTGAGCATGATGTAAAAAAACTGAATTCAATAATTGTTTAATTATACATTTTCAAGAGGCACTCTCCTATTTTGAGCTTCTCTCTGAGTTTGCAAAAGTTTGAGAATACTACACCAAAAGGCCCTGGAAACTAGGCAGAAATTGATCTCAAGAAGATAAATTATACACTATTGTATATTGATTGAATGCTCTTGACCAATCAGCTTTTTCATTACAAGTCTTGTGTGTAATAATCAAAATTATTGAATGTGTGCAGGAAAGTTTTTGTTCTTTTTGCAAACAAGAGACAACTGGCCAAATACTGGAATTAAAATTTTCTGGCTTGAAATGCACATTACAAGTATGATGTGGTTACTTATACATCTTACTGAGAATGATTTCAATGAATCACAAATAACTGAGCTCAAAGGTTTCCAAGGATTTGAATTGTATCTTTTCAATGTCAGAGTTTACCCAGCCTCTACCCCTTTGTTAAACTCAGTAACATAAAAATATTTGGCCTTTTCACACATTACAAATAATATCTAAATTTTTTCACGTCCGTGCATTTGAGACATTTCACATGAAAGTAAGAGACCAAATTCTCTAACTAAATTTTCAATTTTTCTAGTCTTGACCAGTCTTATGTCACAAATGATGACAGAATGTCTTACATTATTTGTTCAAGGACCATTAGAGGTCTGGTTTATGACTTTTATTGATTCATATAAAGTTCATCTTCTGTCCAAATCCAGGTCAAAACTTGACTTAACTTCTGTCAGATAAAATCAAGTACAATCCGTGGAATAAAGCGAGTATTTTGTCATCCGTTCAAACACGTCCATTGCTTAACGTGAAAAACTGAAAACTAATCGACGTTGAACAACAACCAGACAGAATGATTAACGATCAGAGCTGATTGACGTCAGAACGATCAGAAACAGTTTGTA
Organism: Pocillopora verrucosa; assembly: GCF_036669915.1. Classification (NCBI taxonomy): domain Eukaryota; kingdom Metazoa; phylum Cnidaria; class Anthozoa; order Scleractinia; family Pocilloporidae; genus Pocillopora; species Pocillopora verrucosa. Next base: position 22,138,080 of record NC_089316.1, on the reverse strand, counting down.
CCCTTATTCTTTCCATTCCCACCACAATCTTCTTTCAAAAGTTCCCGTTAAGGCCATCTTAACCTACAATCACTGTTTTCCTTTTCCCTTTTCCTAAGAGTGTTTAACTTCAACTCGTCTGTTGCAGAAGGCGGACTGAACGCGCCTTTGTTTTACTTTATTAAAATCGTTGTGTTCTGCATTTGACAAGCGTCGGTAAAGTTGTAATTATAATAGATCAGAAACCCACAAACTTAAAATACAAAGGGAAACCAGCGATTATTGAAGATATCAGAGAGTTTGAGTGAACTGACAGAAACGACGGCAGAAGCACTTCAGGGGAAATGACTTCAGTTCGATCGAGCGGAGAGTGAGTTCTTCGCTGAATTATCTTTGTTCGCGTTGCAGAAGTTTAGCGGGGCTACACTTTACAAGTGAGCGAAATTCTTATCTATATTGAACATAATTCTTACCTCTCAGTAAAATGAAAAACAACTGCTGCGAACAAACAAAAACCAAAGACAGACTGTGGACAATCTAACCGCTCGCACATTCCTTAATTCTGAGGAGGAAAAACTTCCTCCGCAAAATATTTCAGGCCTCTCAAATATCACGCGATTAAGGGCTGGGTCGCATTACAGACAATTTTGCAGAAAATTGTTTACTCCAGGGACTAAAATCTGTCAACGCATCAGTTTTCGAATGCGAACCCACATTTGTGATTTCTCAAAAATTCCCAAATCGGGAAAAAACATCAAAGACACCGGTGTGCTTGGATGGGGCTGACCTATTTTTCCAAATATCGAAAAACCAAAGGAGCCCGCCGCCAAAGCTGTCAACAGTTGAAAGTAATGACTCCCAATATTGACGGCAAAGTCACGAACGTGGAAAAGAGCGCGAAGTTTCATCATTCACACTAACGTTTTCATCGCGTGCGGTTCGAAGCTACAGCATGGACAAGCGAGATTCTCCCTTTCCTTATTACGGCCATTAAATGACGAGAAGTGAGCAGTATTCCTTCCTTCAGGACCTGGGCAACACATCCCCAATTTGGCCTGTTGTGGGCGCCGAACAAAGAAAACCTGAGAGTTACTGTTACCTTGTTCGGCCGTATGGCAAGTGTCGTGACTGAACACAATTTCACTGCTGAAATTTCCCCCGTGTGGTTCACACTTGCATTTCACTTGTTGAAATGCGACCTTATGAGCTCAATCTATTTTCATTTCCGGTCTGAAGCAAATTGATTTTCCAGCCGATTTTTTAAAAAAGAAAAATTGGTCTGTAATACGACCCGGTGTCACAGCGGTTTGGACCCCCCTACCAAACTTTCCTTTTAAGAATCGTTCGTATCATATTTGGTGACTAATTCTATTTGCAAGCTTTTTGTCGATGTTCTTTTCAATCACAACACAATATTTCTCAATAAAGGTAAAGAAAACAGCCATTTCATTCTAATTCTGCCGCATTTATTAGAGCGAGTCGTACAGTATAAGTAAGAATTAGATGTGAACAAACTACTGCATTCGAATTATTGAAATTATTACAATAAATCTTTGCTTCTTCTGATGCGAATCAACATTGATACGAAACGTCATAACAATAGTGGAGACTATTGCGTCCAGTCACAAAAATAACTTTGTGCTTAAATAACATTAAACAGTTTCTGAACAAGAACGAAGTAACTACTCCTGCTGCAAGTCGTTCGTAAAACCTAAGATAAATAAAAATGTGTCTATTCTGAACTATTGGAACTCTCAGCTTATTTTCGGATGCAAATCAACATTAATGTCTACGTTTTAACAAAAGTGGAGACTATTACATCGAACTCAATCTTATTTTCTAATTTTAACGATTATTAACTGTTGAGGGATCCGAAATAACACCTTAACAATTACAAAGACGTCTAAGGTCTGGCGGTCTGCAGACGAATGCAGGGGCAGCCTTACATCAGGGTCGTAACGAGGTATATGGGATCAGGGATCAAAGGCCTAAAAAAGGGTGGGATCAGGGATCACAGCCTCGGATCCGGGATCAAAGCCCTCGGGATCGGGATCAGCGTGTTTTCCATGGGCTCAAGGATCAGGCGTCTAGATTTTGTGGGATCAGGGATCAAAATTTTCATCACTTTTGGGATCAGGGATTAAAAATTTGCCTAAAAATACGGGATCAGCGACGAAAAAATATACCTCGTTACGGCCCTGTTACATCTCTCACAGCTCACGCGTAACCATTCCTCGCACAACTCGCACCGTACCATGTCGTCCCAACACTCGAGCATTGAACAATAACAAAATAAATCAGTGTCAGAAGTATGTCTCTTATTGAATCTAGCGGTGTTCGACTATCGCGGTAAAGGTTCAAAAACGACCTTTCTCCAAACATTAAACTAAATGCTTGCGCATTTTCCTTTGGTCAAAAGAACCCGACGGGTCATTTCCAGCTGCCAGTTCGTATGCATGGCGATACGCATGTTTTGAATTAAAAACATACTTTAGTACGCACTGGAACGGAAAGTATATCTATTTCTACTAGAACGTCAAGGATAATGTTTTCACACAGTTTTGTTGGGGGGTCCAAATCCGCTAGCGGATTTGGACCGGGAGGTACATATCCGCGAGCCGGTTTGGACCGGGGGGAGTACATATCCACTAGCGGATTTGGACCGGGAGGGTACATCTGCGAGCCGGTTTGGACCGGGGGGAATACAAATCCACTAGCGGATTTGGACCGGGGGTACATATCCGCTCGCGCATTTGGCCTGGATGGTCCAAATCTAGTGGGGTCCAAATCCGCAAGGACGCCGGCTTTCCGGGAGAGAAATTAGGGTTGAAATACCCGCAGCTACTCCAGTCTTTGCTTTCCATGAATCTGGTAAAGATTTAAAACGAAAAAAATTATCATTAAAATATAGAATTCTTCAGTCTATTTTAATAACTTTCCATTCTAACTAGTTACACTAACTAGTTTTGGTTTCGATTTGTAGAACCCGTGAAACAGGTCAAATCACAAGGGGAAAATTTTCCACAATCACGTCACGCATTACATCAAACTGTGGTTTGTCCACTTGATTTTGATGGTCTGACGGAAATGTTGCGTTTGTCGCTCAAAACCCGGTTGTGGTCCATAACAGCGTAACATCATTAATGATAGAGAAAGATGTTTTTTCGTCTTGTCACGAACGCGGGACGAAGAAAAAATTCTGAGTCCCCATGAGGAATCGAACCTCAGACCCAGTTCAGATTCCCCGCTCCGATACTCTAACCACTGAACCACAGAGACTGCATGGTGAGCGCCTATGACACGCGTCCTGCGTACTACTTGGATCAGCAATGTCGATAGCGTAATGTTTTTAGATAGAAATAAGAGAGATGGTAAGTTTTTGTTTCCATCATTAATGATGGAAACAAATGTGCGGAAAGGAGGGTTAGTTCATGGAGTTCTAGGAGCTAAATCTCGGGAGAAACTGAAAGAATTCTTTCAGAGTGTATGAGTGTTGTTTTGTAAATATAAACACTGTAACCTATTTTAACTTGTTTGTGTGTCCCTTTAAATGACGCGATATGTCTATAATGACCAGAGTGTCAAATTTCGTTGTTTAATTTTGATCTTCTCCACACTGGTTAAGCGTGAATAGACATCTAAGTGTTTGAGGACTGTGCTAGCCGCTTAATGATTAATGAGCTTTACATAACTCCTTTGAAAGAATAAAAAAATATGTAAAGAGAAGTCTAAAGTATCTAAACTATAAAAGTGCTTGCAGAACTCATCTGATTTTCTAAAATGCCATGTTTATTTTATTTTTATTTATGAACGTTAAAAAATCCCAATATTGTATCATCACGTCTTCCTAACGGATGGGATAGTTAAATTTGATTTTGTTTTGTGTTTATTCTCTCTTACAGATTTTTGTGAGTCAATTATAGCGGAGCTCGCAGCGCGTAGTTCCATAATTATATAAAATGGTAGTAGTAATAGTAACCCATCAAGCCGAAAAAATTTGGACTTACGACCGTACGACCGCACGATCGTACAAGGTGCTACTTTTAACATGCGTGGTCAACTGAACCGCGGGCACGCCAACGCCACGGCTTTGTCCAGTGGTCCAGTGGTCAGTGCACTGGGCTCCGAGTCGGACGACCCAGGTTCTAGTCCTGGCCGGGGCAAGGCCTTGTGCCCTTGGGACGTGCGGGAAAAAAAATGCGAGCTCCGCTTTTAGGCTTGGCTAAATCTATATATTAAACATTGATCTTGGATGAATGAATATGTCAACAAAAGACAACCGTATTCCGCTGAAATATGTTTTAAGATTGTAAAAAATGACTTCATCTGCGAAAACAAACTTTCTGCTTGACACTAGGCCAGGGTAGAGGACATTCTCTTTTATGGCCGTAAAACGGCTATAAAACTTAACCGTTAGGCGTAAAAGTTAACAAATTTTAACCGCTCACCGTAAAAAAAAGTTAAAAATAATCCCGTAGTGGTGCTCTTAAATCAACGTTTCCAGATAGTTGTTGTCCTAAGGCGTGCAGAAATACTTTTTAAAGAAAAGATACATCGCACTTCAAAAGTTATGATGAATGTTTCAAAAACGAAAAGAGCATGGATTGTGCGATAAACAAGTAAGTTCTATAAGTTAGCTGGTTTTACAACGAACAAAGCTGTCGTCCAAACTGCATCTCAAGTGTCAATATCCATCCCCACTTTGATTGTTCTATTTTCTCTCCTTTTTTTCTTTAATTTTAGTGCATTCTCAACCATGATTGAAAAATTTCGCACTATAGCTCTTTCTCCCACCCAAATCACCCAAATGTCAGCCTATGAAATTATCTTACAGAAAAGGACGAGTCAGTGCTAATGACAATGCGATTCTGCATTGTAATTGTACTGTGCATGTGCTACGTGTACGAAGTTTTCGCTCAACAATGCAAGGAGGATGAGCATGCCATTTCTGGTATGATGCTGCGAGGACACACCTTCAGGACAATGAGATCATCGATTGCATTTGAATGCCATCAGGCATGTTACAATGATTTCAGGTGTCACAACTTCAACAACGTCATTTCAGAAGAGCTATGTGAACTAAACAACAGGACTGAGGAAGCCAGACCAGAGAACTTTGTGCCAAATTCTGAGAGAAATTATGTTAGGGATAATAAGAAAAGAGGTGAGATTCAACGAAAGGCAGCCTTAGCACTGGCGCTCATTGAAGTAATTTGAACCTGATAAAACTATTCTCCGTCCTCAGTTCCTCTTAGCTCCATTCCTGAATTTCCAGGGTAAACGTGTAAAGATATAAAAGCAAGCGAAGAGGGGAAAGCGACCAGTGGCAGTTACTGGCTTGATTCCATTATAAAGGGAAAAACAGTTGTTGTTCCTTGCGATATGGAAACAGCGGGTAACAAGACTCAGTGGCTCGTATTTTTGTTGACATCAGAATAATAAAACTTGATAACGCACTTATTATGTTGATAAAGTAGATCCACGTAAAGTTGTTTTATCCTTTAAATTTACTTATTTGATTAATTATTTATCAACTTATTGATTTATTTGTCTATTTACTGGCAGAACCTTCCCTTTTTTATGCTCGGATTTATGACCATCTTTGTGCCTGGGCCATAAAATCGAGTAGAAAAACAAGGTTTGTAGCTTTGTTTGCGAAGGGCATCTACATTTGTATAAAAAAACCGATATTACACTTAAAGTAGCAATTACAAGGAAACCTCAAAAGAAAATGCCGTGGAATACGTAGAATACATGTGTCAAAGATCTGATTACCAGCGCAACGAGGGTGTTGAAATAATATATACAAACGTTCTGAATTTCCATTTCTTCCAGCTGTACCATCTTGCGAAGCGTTAGGAGTAGAGGATCCAAACATCGTACCTGACGCCCAAATCACTGCGAGTTCCAATTATCTCAGCTATTATCCACGCAAAGGACGGCTCAATGGAGACAGCGGTTGGTGTCAGCAGTTTTCTAAAATCACTGATAACTATATACAGGTTGATATGGGAGCAGGGCGCACAGTATGCGGAGTCGCCACACAAGGAAAGGCAAACGATCGTTTATGAAAAGCTACAGGGTCTCGTTTTCTACTGATGGCACCAGTTGGACTGCATATATGGAGCAAAACATCGAAAAGGTACAACACGTGACGGTAACTTTTTAGTACGCTGCCAATTTTATCTCTTCTTTAAACATTTTCTAGTCTTAGGGTTTTTTCTGTGCGCATGCGTAGGCTGAGAGAGGATTTACCGGTTAGTAATAGTTAAAATTGATGTAAGAATAATAAGAATATAAGAATATAATGGTATAATAATAATAATAATATATTTTTTATAATAAAATGTAATAATAATATAAGAATAAATAACGCTCAGGATAAAGAGTAACTTCAATGATCTCCAAAATCTGGAGTTTTTCACATTTTTTCAAATAAAAAAATCTTGTCCTCTTCTCCATCGGAAACATGTAGAAAAAGTGGTCCGGTTCTGCTGTGTCTACAGCAACGGAAATATGAGTATATGTCATGATTCTGTCTACGTAAGCGCATGTTAGCCGTAACGTTTCCGCAATAGAAACACAGGTTTTAGCAACACTTCCGTGACCGGAATTTTGTTTTTTCGTCCAGTGATATCAGCGAAGGGGTTAAATGAGATCTCAATACATATCCAGAAAATAAATTATATCAGGGAAGGAGAGGGGGGGAGAGGAATTCACATCTAAGTAGCTTACCTGAGAATAAATTTTACCTGATGATAAAATGGTTTCTCCTTTTTTTTCATTGCAGATCTTTGATGCGAATTCAGACTTGAATACCATTGTAAAACATACACTGAATAACCCAGTCCAAGCAAGATACACTCGATTTTATCCGGTCACTTTTTCTGGGTACCCATGTATAAGGATCGAAGTGTTCGTGCAATAAAGAAGACACCTTCGGGCATGCTCCGTAGAACTTTGAGTACACCGCAGTAAGGAAGTATCGCGCGAACGACACGATTCGCATTTCTAATAATCAACGCGCACGCTGTTGCGCAATTTTATAGGAGGCCATTTCAACGTTGCGTTAGCGTCAATGAACTATAAAACGCACGAATCAGTTGAATGAAGTCTTATTATTGTACACAAAAACGAACGCAATGACACTGTCTCTACTGAGAGTAAATTCGCCATTCTTCTAGGCAAAGTCTTCAATTTCAATTAATTTTGCCCTCTATTTTATGAGTCTTAACTACACAAGAGGTCACTATGTGTAAACATTTTTTTACAATCTTCATTTCTAACATATTTTATCAGTAACATTGGTTAAGTCGTAATTTTTTTTGTTAATGGCGAAAAGAAGACTTCAAAGACATGACATCCTGTATGTGATATTTCCATCAAAAGATAACAGGCAAATTAATTTAGTTTGCTCCTTACCTCAGTGATGTGGGTTGAGATCCTATATGGAGGAATGCATTGAAAACCGTTGTGAATTGCTTTAATTATTGATTGTGTGGATGTAATTTTAAGAGCAACACAGGATAAACATTATCATTTTACCCAAGCTAGAACTGTATTGGAGAGAAACTTATCGTTAAGAGCAGAACATGCCGTATGAGGTAAGTTGCTGGAAAAAGTACTCGGAGATGTATTGAATATTAGAAACCGGGTGATTGGAAGGCTTCTGACTACATTAACTACCTTTCTCGTTTACTTTCAACTCATGAAATAAACTTTGTTTGCTTAGTGGCCCTCACATCTCGTTAAGAACAACACGCAAGTTTTTTTTAAAGATTAGGTCTTTCTATAAAATCGAAAACTTAACTGTTTCTTGATACTTTAAAATCTTGTGGCACACTTTGGAGCGCTTTTTCGCAAATGAAATCCATTACATAATCCCTTGAGTTGATAGTTCATCGTTAAAAGCAGTAGTTTTACGGTTTCTAACGTTTAACATTGCTTAAATATTGAAACATCATGTGGTATCCAAACTGGGCAGAAGTGCCATATGAACTTGGCACTGAAGAAAGGTTGACGTTGTGTTTTACTTATTTAATATACAGAGAAAAGAAATTCCAGCACATTTTTCTCCTGGAGACGAGCACGTGACGCCATAGGATATTCACGAAGAACCAAAAACATTCCATACACCTGAAATATTCATAATAAGTGTCTCTCAGAACTTTTAGTGTTGTGTAATTAACTTTCTTTTTTCTTTTCGAAGCCGACATTTTATTTATACATCTATATCCTATAGAGCTATGTATATCATACCTCTTTTCTTGTTTGTCCAATGTTTGACAAAATTGTCTCATTAAGGTTAACTTTATTTTGAAATGATCAAAACTTGAATTGCATTTGCATTACAGCTCCTTCCTCTTTGTCCAATTTGTACCAAAATTTACACATTACACCATGAGTTTGATATCACCCTTTTGAAAACCTATCTTGGAAGCAAAATTAAAGAATTCCGTTGGCAGTACAGCTCTTTCCTCTTTGTCGAATTGTGACGACATTTAAACGAGGCGAGGCGAGGCGTCGGTGGTACAGTGGTCTGAGCGCTGGACTCTGGGTCTGACGGCCCAGGTTCGAGTCCTGGCCGGGGCACTACGTTGTGGCCTTAAGCAAGCCGCTTCACTCACCTTGCTTCGTCTTCTCGGATAAGACGTTAAGCCGGAGGTCCCGTCTCCTGCAGGGTTTGGGGTAGGAGACGTTAATTTCCCACGCACGAGATTACTGTGTGATGGATGTCCTCCCCTGGGTTGGGTTGGGTGGATTTAGTAAGGGTAGTGCCCCGCATGGGACTCCATGTCCCGTTCGCACTGACCCCTTTGGCGTATGTGTCTATCCGTAGACGTACCCAATAAAGCTGTTAAAACAAAACAAAACAAAACAAAACGTTACACTAAAAGCTGTCTTCAACCTTTGAATACTATATTTTGAAACTAAATCTAAAGAATTCTGTTTGCAATATAGAGCTTTAATTCCTTTGTTCAATTTGTGTCAACATTTACACATTAAACCTACAGGTGAATTATCCAAGCTTTTGAATACTTTATCTTGAAACTAAAACTAAAGAATTCTCTCCTTCGTCTAATTTGTGATAAAAATTTACATATAGCACGTAGAGGTTAACTTCAAGCTTTTGAACTCTTCATTTTGAGACCGATGAGTTCTGTGGAAATCTGGTCATGCAATGCATGATGGGTGAGCTCAAAATAGATCTATATTTCAAATATTGTAATAGTGTAGTTTGATCGTCCGGGTGAGCGTAGTCCTGAGAAGGACTGCTGTCGGTAGTGTTGACTGACGTTTCGACAACAGTCCTTCTCAGGACCACACTCACCCGGTGGATCAAACTACACTATTACATGTTACCCCCGGGTTCAAACCATTTACTGTATTTCAAATATTAGCAAACCAATTTTTTAAAGAATTTCTGATCAGGAATACAATTCCGCTTAAGTATCCCTGTCACCCAAACTTATGCAGATTGAAGGATTCCTAACTACAATAAAACTTGCAGGTGTGGCAAAAGACATTAGTTGCTGTTAATCTAACTTTGGAATTACATCCAGGAGACTATAGAAACTTTACACTCAGGATTCGAGCTTGAAGTTAAAGAAATCGTCAGCACAATTTTTTTTTTAAGTAAAACAGGAATTTTGAAACATCCATCCATAAAAAATTTACATTTGTTTTAAGTTTATTTTGACTCGAGAGGTTTGTGATAACTCGACTTTCGCCTCTAATTATCCTCAATAAAATTTAAAACATTCCTTTTATAGGCTGCAATACTACTTGATTCTCTAACATGATTAGATAAACTATTCTATTCATTCATTAGCTTAGATCCAAGTACCGCAAAGGGAACGGAAATCGCTATGCCTTTGCAGAGGAAGCTGATCAAATCTGATTTTGTAGGACATATGTTAGTGAAATATCCAAGTTCCTGTCCGTCTTAACCGATAACAACTGCTATTATTTGATTCATAACTGGATTCCGAAAGAAGGATTGCTGTTAATCTCCAATGAACCTGTTTTTTTTTTTCGTAAGTGACAATGAAGAAGCCAATCATATATATATGTTATTTGCCGGCTGGGAGGTCCGTATGGTGAAAAACTGTGACCGAGGTCTTGAAAATACTGCCCGAGGCCGTAGGCCGAGGGCAGCATTTTCAAGACCGAGGTCACAGTTTTTCACCATACGGACCGACCCTTAGCCGGTAAATAACATATTTATTGTTTTTAAACTTGACGAAATTCTTTCCGAAAGAACCCGAATGATTTATGGCCGTAAATACGGCAAGATCTTCCATAAACTGAACAATTTTTGAGTGGGTAAATGGTAGTTAAAATAGAGGTGATGCAAATTTAAGAGAGATGCCTCAGCGAAACATTTTCATTTCCGTAACGATAAAGGTGATTTAAAAGGCTTCCAAACAAACTTTGAAACAATATTTTTACAAGTATCTGTCACAATCTGACACCTGTCAATTAGAGAGCGCGCAAGAAAAAGAAAATCGAAGGAACATTTGAAAACCAACAGAACTAGTTTGGCAAGGACTGTCACGACAATGTTTTCTTCAAAATCAGTTAATGATCTAACGGAAAGTATTATTCACTCTCATCGACCATTCATTCATGTACGAAGATTTACCTCTGTTCATTAAGTAAACGGCGAGGAAATTAATTGTGAGTAAATTCAATCTTTTTATTTTGAAGTTGTGAGAGTTTGCTCGTTTGTTTGCTGTAATGGCGTGTTTAACTCTGATCTTTCCTTCACAAAAACTAAATTCGGCAAAAAAAACGGCACACTCCAACGAGACACAAGGGAATGTAATGCGGCCTTTTCTCAAAAAATTCCTTCAATTTCTGTTGTGCAATTTAAGGTACAAATGTCCAAATTGAACGGAATTGGAAAGACTCACCAGGAGCGTATATTTGTTGTAGAACTTAAATTAAAACTTCGCTCGCTCTTTCACTATGAACAAATTGCTCGAGAAAATTCAGATATTAAATGAATGAAAGTTCCATCGTTCAGTTTAACTGTAACCAAATACCTCACGTTCCAACTTTCTGAGTTTTTTTTGTGAACGATTAAAATTAATTGCAGAAGGTTTTTAGGCCGCTTGTCAACCAACGTAATGACACTATTGTTTATACAAATTCATTCTGAAACCAATATTTTTCTGTCAACCAAAGTGATTTGATAGAGAGAAAAGGGAGGATTCATAAGTTATTTATCGGCTTGAGGTAGTGACCGACGTGTTTGCTTAAAAATACTGCCCAGCCGGAAAACGAGGTATATTTATGAAAAATGACAACGAAAGTTGGGATGTACTCGGCGACTCACGAAAGCGTTACCGTGGCCCGTGGGCAGAGATAGGAAAATACTGACCGGGTAAAGAACCAATCAGATTGCAAGATTCGTTACCGTGCCCTCTAAAAAAACAATAAAAAATCTTATCTTCACTTGGGAAAACCAATGCCGACAAACGAGGCACAACGCACCAAAAATATCGCATGAGCGATAAATGGAACTGTTCGTGCGAGAGAAGGGGAGCGGGTCGCGAGACACGACAAGGCATGCAAGAAGCTACATATGACTCTATGACTGTCTCAGGGCTTTACAGTATAGTTGTGACTGTAAGGAGACAAGTCTTGGCACACTCTGTCGTCAACTTTGTGAAGTCACGCAATTTTTATCCGCGCGATGACTTCCTCTCGATAGGAACCTTGTGATCGTAACCCTATAACTCCCATGAGTGACCAAGACAGAATTTCTCCTTAGAATATCAATACAATACCAACCAGATGAGTACTGAGAATATAGAAAAATATCAATTTGGAGATAATAGGTTGATCCAATACTAAATTCTCTGAACTAACATTATAAGAATTGTATCGTTGACAGTAAGGAGAATTACAAATTTGATCTGGCTGTTAAAGGGTTAATCAATAATGGAGGTCGCTTCGTCAGCGCCAGTATCGAAATTAGCCGTAGAGTGCAAAATTTTGTTGGAGTGTTCTATGACGCTATGTTGAGTTATGGCTGTAAATGCTCTGAAATGCTATTTGAAGTTGAACGTAAGGGAAAGAAATTCAGTCGTTACGAAACAAGACATTATTTAGATCCGAAAAAAAAGCCATTACTTGAAACGTTTCCAACTTACTCAGTTCTGACTGGAGTCTTGAACCTTTGAAATCTCGATTTTCTAATTTTTACATTTTAATCAGTATAGGCACTTCAAGCCAACGGACTTCTGCAGTTTATCTCAATTATCGATCGCCTTCTAAATTTGGGGGGAAGGCATATTACTGTAAGTAATAATAATAACTTTATTAAAATAGCGCTCGTATCCTCAGTTACGATAACTTTTCACAGTATGATGTCTTTCTTTACACCCCTTGTCATTTGGGTGGTTTTCCTTTTCATGCGATTCATTGGAAAACTAATATCATAGGATCTCGAATTAAATCTAAGATTTTAAAAGTTTACATTGGATAAATCAGGCTGAAGAAAGCTTTGCATCAATGGTCTGTACGCCTATGAAGTCATTCTGTAAGGCCGGGCTCTTCACAAGGGCCAATCAAGGTGACTGTAGGGGCCTGCCACTTTAACCTGTTAACACAATAATCAGAACCCTGTGATTAAACGGCAGGGGAGAACAATATAGTGCATGAATTGAGTCTGATTATTGCGATGGGAGGCAGGATGAAGCATGAAATATAAAAAACAAAATTTTATGATAATTCGAGTGTACCTTGCACGGGTTGAAGGCTGACATAGTGCACCTCATGAATATGTCCCAGCACAAGAGGTTTGCTTTCGTCAACTGCACAATGTGGCGTAATGATTACATCATTGCTATGGAATAGACTGCTGACAACACGAATGCACGTTTCAAAGCGGTTCGCTGCGGCACACAGAATCACGTGATCACCCCAAGTACCATCTTGTTCCATGTCTTCAAGGTACTCTGTCCATGTTTGATGTCCATGGACAAAGTGAAACAGATCTGTTCCATCCGGCTGTAAGAAGAATCAGTTAAAGAGGGAAACTTCAAAGGATTGTTGATAGAAACTTGAGCGCGTGGAGTACGAGTCAGGGAGTAATTTTATCAGAATGGTACGAGACGACCTGTAATTAGCAAGTTACTGCATATAACAAATTGTGTGCTTGAAACGTCTTTTAAAACGTCCGTGTATATTCTAAAACACTTTGCAAACAGCAAGAAAACAACAAGAAAGATCCATCATTAAGAGAATGACTAGAATTCTGTCATCTGATGGAGGTTTAAATGGAACTTTTTTGAAACTTGGTTATATTCTAATGACCAAAACTGTGGTGGCCTACTTCTTCGGAAAAGAAATTAAGTAACATATGAATTTAACTGTAACCAACGTCATTGTGTGGCTTCTTAAATCAAGAATTTGAATCTTTCAAGTTCCCCTTTCCACCAGGGATTTAAGCTGGTATAAGAGCTCCTGAAGAAAAGACCATCATTCCATACAGGAAGAGTAACAGTACTCCTGGCCACTTCACCCTGTGAACACTGGGATAGGTTCTAGTGGTGTTGGCCAAGTGGCATGTATTATCACTAAACCTTTATCATACTCTTAAAATAACATCACTTGACATACTCTGTTAGACATACTAACATCAACTTACAAGTTTTGGGTTGCTCCTGAGGTACTGAACCAAGTTTTGTCTTAATTCGCCATGTGGGATTTTGATTCCCTTAACAATTTCCAGTTGTTCGGACAAGGCATAGAACATGCAATTTCCTAATCCTTCATTGTCAGATATTCTGAAGCCCCTGTCTGATGCAATATTCCTCAGCCCCAATGATAGATCTGTTCTGCTCTTGACTCTGCTTGCATCTAGTTGCATCTGCCGAAGTTCCTGGATGATTCGGTCAAGAGAACCTAGAGAAGGCAAAGTTCCCATTAATCTAACAGCATGAAAGAAGCGAAAATAACACAATCCTCCATCTAGTACGAGAAACTTTGAGGTAAAAAGAAAAAGAACGGCTTCAACCACCAGACTTCTACTGTTTTGTCCAGAAACTCAGCTTTGAAAAGGAAGCTCTTACTGTTATTTAAGTCACTTTTTAAGTTCGATATCTGCCCGTGAATGAATACACTAATAATCAAGAGAGAAGAAGCAGACGAGAAAAATTAAGGACAAGATCTAAGCTCTGATATATCTGTGTAACTGGAAAAAGGAATCCTGGAAAAAAAATTACAGGCTTCAAAAATATGTTGATGTATTTCCTCTACCGTATGAATATGTGATTACTACAATATTGTGTCAAAAGACGACTGCATTGTGAATAGAACATAAACCGGTTTTGAAAGGAGCAGCATATTGAACTTTGGTCTCGTTTTGAGAAAAAGTAAAAGAGTGCCCCAAGTCTTCCTGGTTTAGACAATTTATGGTAGTTTCCAATTGAAATGGGATGAAAACTTTAAATGAATAGAAGAAACAAATAACACTGAGTCGTCCGTCCGGATCAGAAAGTGAAAGAAAATCAAATTTGTTTATACAAGTCTTACGTTTGTGACTGAAGAGTGCAGGAGTATAATTAAAAACATGTCTCATTAGTAAGAAACGTTATCAAAAGTACCTCACGAAGTTTTCACGAAGCATAGCAGGCCTGAAGTCGAAAGTTAAGAAAATAAAATCGCAGGATCTCCTTGTAATCTTCTGTACTTCTTTAGGGATGTCAATTATCGTGTGTTATTAATATATTATTACTCACTTGGATTCAGTAATGAATCCACTGTTAGTTGTTCGGTTGACGTATCAACAACTTCGACCTGCCGAGCTCTGAAACTTGTGTCTCGTCTTTTGGAAGCTAAAGAGATAGAAAGAAACTTTTATCTTAACATCACAGTAAACAAGAAGATAAAACGACTGATTACTATTCATGTTTAACATCTTTTTTTATATGAAGTGTTCATGCTTTCCGTCACAGTTAAAAGAGACCGAAAGCCGAGTATCCCCCTAAAACACTATAAAGGATATTGAAAACATTCTCACCATGAACTATGTCGAACATCTTGTCCACAAGACGGTCACACTGTTTTTCCCAGCTAAACTTCTCTTCATATGAACTCCTCAGCTGCTGAATATCTCGAAGTCGAACTGATCTTTCCTTCTGTCGGACACCAGAAATTGCCTTTGCCCACTCCTTGGGGTCCTCAGACTCCACCACGAATGATTTGCCCGATGGTAAAGTGCACAGTGCTTCACCAAATCCTGAGTTTTTACTGACAAGAATGGGAAGACCGGCAGACAATGCCTCCAACGCTGTCAAACCAAAACCCTCTGTTCTAGAGGGCATGATGCAAAGATCAACTTCACAAAATAATTCTTTCAATCCCTCTTTACTTTGCATGAACTTCCTCACGGTCAGCTGGTTTTTATCAATTCCACTCTCGAGTAAATTCTTTGCTACCTCATCCTGTTTACCGTCAGGTGCACCCACGAAAATCAGATGGTAAGACCTGTCTTTCAGTTCAACTATTGCTTTAGCAGAGATATCGTAGCCCTTCAAGCTGAAGTCCTCTGGGTCACCACGGCCAAACGTCAGTACCTTGAACTTGTTACGCTCCTTTAGGGTTTGTTTTACGTCAGAGAACTCACAGAAAGTTCCAGGAGTCAGTTGAAGGATTTCGTCCTCACTTTTGCATGAGCAGAGCTGAGTGGAGAAAGCGTCTGTTAGCTTTGGTCCAACTGCTAGCACAGCATCTGCCAATTTACACAACGCCACTTCGGTTAAATTCTTCTCTTGACCCTTGGCAATAGCACTGGGATAGTTTTTGTGCATTGCAAGTTCTTCGGGTGCAGTGTGCACCACCTGAATCCACTTGCAATTGTGAGACTTTCTGATAACTTGGGCTTGCTTACCAAGCTTTGCACCATGACCCAGCACAAAGTCAATGTCAAGGTGTCTTGGTGGGAAACTCAACCATTCAAGAGGATCACTGAAGCCTTCAAGTTTCTCGGCTTGCTGGATGGAAACATTGTGACTGGATGCCAATCTCCTCTCTTTATCAGTACAGGCAAACTGTGGGACAAGGAGAGTAACGTCCAGTTCAGAGCGTTTGGCCAACAGAATGGCAAGCTGTCTGTTGATGGTGGACAAGCCCCCCATTGACGAACTCCACTCACTGCCAAGGAGAGTCACCTTCAATGCTGCGGCAGACTTCTTTGGATTGATTTCACTTGCTTCATCATGTGATCTAGCAGTTACATTTGAAGAGGACAAACCCTGAAGAAAAAAAGGTCATATAAGACTATGATAATTACATAAAAAAAAACTTTGGGTATGGTTATACAAATTTTTATTAAAGAATAATTCTATCTTGTTTGAAATTCTCTGACTTATACTTAAAACTGAAGACAATCTATCAGGGCTCCCTTTCTCAACACTGATAACAGCCCAATTGACATCAATACTAAGTAAATTAGAGGAGCAAAGCAAAGATGAAAACGAGGCTTGAAATCTTTGCTTGAAAGATCATTACAGTTAATTATACCTGGCTTCTTCTTTTCAAGAACCATTTCTTCAATCCACAAACTGGTTCTATCATATCCCATGGTTTTCGCTTACAGATGTCCGGCTGACCTTCATTTGCATCAATGAGGTGGAAGCAGTCCTTGTGTGTGCAAGTAGTTTTCACGTGATCTGAGCATGCACGACGTGTTTCTTCTGCCCCTTGATGACAGTAAGGACATGCAACACACAGCCTATACTTCATTCCTCTCAGGTATGGCATTTCTTGTGACAAATTCTTTAGGGTGTCTTCAAGAAATTCACGAACAAGAGTTGCTAGTTCGACGGAGTTCTGTCCTGCGGCCTGATCACTTTGTGCTTTTCTTTGTCTCAAAGTTACCTTCACAAATCCTGTTTTGCATATGAGGACAAAATCATGAATATCTTTCCCAATGATGAACCACGCTCCATTGTGGTACAGGCGAGGTTGATGCATGGCCCATGTCTTTGAACACCAACGAATGGATCGTGAGACAAGCTGTAAGAAGAGACCATGAGGGACAAAGCCATGGACAAAGAGGAGATACAATGGACATGGATCAGTTGGTGATGGTTTCATCTTACTGAGTTCTACAGGCGATGACTTCAACTGAGCTGGTACAAAGTACTTCTCATTGGTTGGGGAAGCTGAGAACTTAGCGATCAAGCCAAATTGCTCCATCATGTCTAGAATGTCTCCCTTGATGATTCTTTGTCCAATAAAGCTGGAAAATACGTGATCAACATGTTCCATGCTAAGGATGCCACTTCCTTCAAGTTCCCGCCAGTACTTTGCATATCGAGCATTCTACAAAATACATAAATAACAAAAATTCCAGATAAGAGAAGTCCACCAAATGTTTCTCCTGAATGTTTCCCATGCATATGTAAAAGAACTAGAAAACTTTTATTTCAATCAATGTACCGAAATGGTAAGAAATTACACTCTCAATGGACAACTTTGTATCTTTGGCTGCTCCGAGATGATTTTTAGTTGTTATTCACCACCACAAAAGCTATTTAGTGCAAGTGAAAAAAATTGCGTAAATACAATTATTGTGAGCGGTAGCAAGCCAATGCAAGTCTCTTGTAAAGGAAAAAGGCTAAATCGATCTATGACCTGAAAAGCTGCAAAAGGTACATGAAATAACTTGGAGATCAAAGAGTCACAGCTGTTGCATAAGTTACCAATATATTAAACAAAAGTATCATTCTCATTTTCTGTTCACTTAAATTATTAAACATTTTCCAAGTAAGGCCTTTCTAAAATGACATCTTTTTCCTACCTGTTTATTGAAAGGTGGAATGGTTATCAGCTGTTTGAACAGATCAATCAACCACTGGGCCTTCAGTACAACTGTACTACGATGCTTGATTATCATCCCCAGACCATGGTAAAAACTGATCATGGACTCAAACTCTTTTGCATCTTCCATGAAACAGTCTTTCCTTGCATAGTGCTCAAGTTGTTGCAGATTTCTGTGATAAATCTGTTTAGCCACCAAAGCTTCAATCACCTTTTCAAACAAAAACCATCTAGAGGGCAACAGAATAATTACAATTTTTTAGGGTTTAAAATTGGATATTAACTTCAGTCAGACATGTACTTATTTGCAGTCTTCCAGAGTTAACTCATCCATTTCCTTGGTCTAGCTTTCTCCAAACTTTAGGAAAATTCAAACATGGTTATATTTTTCATATAAACAATCTCAATTCAAAGAGCTGTGCCTTCTCAAATATACATCAGACATCCACACCTTTTTATACGCACAATATTGTCACAATGTCATGAATTAATAAGAGTTTTGTTTGTTTGCATTTATGTGACTGCTGTGTATTAGTACAGTCATATGTTTTAAGTATTTTGATGAACTTCAAACTACTAGAGGTAAAATATTTTTGTCTTTATATACGTTTATATGCATACACGGTTAGGATGAAAATTCTGACTGCTCTTCAAAGAACTTTTCATGATTGTTTGAATACATGTAAAACATTGATCCCAAAGTCCATGAAATGAGGTTTCTCAGATAAAATATTACTTTCCTTTACCTGATGGGTACTTTCTCCTTCATATAAGGCTCCTTCCTCAACACCTCCAGGATTTTATTCTGCAATTCTTTTATTCCATCTGCTTTTTCTTCTTCCTCTGCTGGATATGTTTAGAAAATGAATTAAAAGCATAATGTGACACACAAATTTGTGCTTACAATGAGAATAGTTTGTATCATACATGAGTGATTGCAGATATTTTATGGCTGACAACAGCTAAGATGATAAACTGAGTTCAACTCTTCAAATCATCTTCTGTTCCTTATTTCAAAATTTAAAATTAATGGATCTGTCAGGAAACATTTACAGGCCCAAGTATGGTGACACTGCTACATAAAGTAACTGAAAGCCAAGAAGAGTGCAGCTAATAAAAAAAAAACTCTAAGTAGCTTCCACTATTAGCCTGAACTCATTCAACCAGGGCGGTATCCTTCCCTCACCGCTCCCACTAAAACATTCTACATGTCTAGCAACCTTTTAATATTATAATGACACACAGCAGAACTGCTTGATGACATGTAAATATGAGTCATATAATAATTACTGTATGCTCAACACTTCCCAACCATCTACAAAATGGGCCTTTGATTAAAGAAGAAAAAATGGCCACAAATTTAGTGTTCTTGAAATTGACGCAAAGACAAGCTAGTAAGCAATTATAAAACCACCAATTACTGCAAGTAACACATTTTGAAGGATATAATATGACATCAAATATCTTACCTGTTTCATGTTTTCCCATCAGCTTTAGAATCATCTGGATAAATTTCTCCATCCAGTTTGGTCTCTCAGTGTTATCAATGCAGAATAAGGGTCTGACCACATGCTTCTCATATTCCATACCAGAAATTCTCTCCTGTATTTGTTTCTTTATTACTTCTATGTCTTCAACTGGTTTGTCAGCATGTGTTCCAACAATAAACACTGGGGGGCGAAGGTAGGGCAGCTTATGTTGTGCATCATCATCTGGGTCATCAGTTGCCAGGGCAACACTGTGTACTGTAGCCAGCCATGACAGCAAATTCTCCATGTTTGTTTCATTGTTAGGGTTTTCCAATTTCACATCATTACTACCTTGTCTCATGCAGGGCTCAGCTGTAGCATCCAAAGGCTTGCTGAGATTGTGCACCAATATGTACAGTGCTCGCTGTGATAAGAAGATAGGATGGCTGGCATAGTACAGGTGTTGTCCTGCAAAGTCCCATAAATCCATAGTGTAATAGGATTCTTCTTGGAATAAACCACTATTGATGTCTTTGC
The DNA here is from genome assembly GCF_036669915.1 of Pocillopora verrucosa. Classification (NCBI taxonomy): domain Eukaryota; kingdom Metazoa; phylum Cnidaria; class Anthozoa; order Scleractinia; family Pocilloporidae; genus Pocillopora; species Pocillopora verrucosa. The sequence continues at coordinate 22,118,257 of NC_089316.1, read as the reverse complement.
CTTTGAGATACTCCAACCACTGATGAACATGCTTCTCAGTATCAGGGGGTTGAGCAACATCAATAATTACCTCGGGCTCCTCTAAAATGCAGTCCATTGAGTGTTCAATGCTAATGTTGTCCATAGCATCTATTGATGGGTAATCTCCTTTATCCTCAACCTAAGTAAAGTATCAAATAAGGGGAAATTATTTACTCTTAGTACCACACTGATGCAGTCTCACCAGCAAACTCATTACACATCTCAAATAACTGTGTCAAAGTTTGATGTAAATTAGATAAAATGAGAGTACATGTACTGGGAGGGAAATTATTGTTTAGACTTCAAGCAGTTCCCTGTTTTTTGGCTAAGACCACTGCAAAGTAAAAAAAAATCAGTTAAAAAAATTGAACAATTTTAATTTTTGCTTCACTTTAAGGCTCACATAATCTTCATTTGACATTAAATATTTAAAACTATACTGTCATAAAAAGCTGCCTTAAACATGTGTGTGAAGAACATTTTTAAAATTCTGATATTACCTTTTTTTTGCCATGTTTGTAACTACCTAAAGATCCCTTTTCAAAATCTGCAGGTGATATGTGGGCTGAATCTTTTTCAAAATCTTCTTTTGAACTTTTATCTGAGTCTTTTTGTCTCAGCTTTTCTTGCTGCATAGACATTTTTCTAGCATGATGATCTTCTTGAGTAAAAAGTTTCTCTGCAACAATCTTTGCCACATCTTTAGAACATTCCAATAGTCCTGGTTTATTCTCACCAATGGACTGCCAGTTCCTTGCAGCTTGGTCAACATCAATTTCACACTTTGAAGGATCCACTTCAATCCCCTCAGTGCTCTGTTCTCCAGAGTCAAATGGAAGGCCTAGCAGACTCTTCTTTAAACTGGTTTTACCTGCTCGATCCTGACCAATGAGTAATATTCTGCCACGGTAAACCATGACATATCCATCTTGCAAAGCCCTTTCATAAGCCAGCTGTGCTTTAAGTCTCTCTCTCATTGGGCCTGATAAGAAAGAGTTTTAACAACACAAAGAAAAAGGTAGTTTGCGCATTGATAAATTTCTAAAAATTAATTGAAAAAGAAAGCAAACTAAAGGTAAAGGTTAACAAATCAACAACTATAAATGCCTAACATGAATAATGTTGGAGTTAAAGGCTGGTATATATAAACTTAACCATCAAAATTGTTTATTTGTTTCTGATCTTAATGCATTTATTCCACTATTACATAAAAGTTACACATAATAATTCTTCTGGCATAAAATGTAGTGATGAGTTTGAGAACATGCACACCAAATCTAAACTGACTCAATGTTTCAGAACAATAAGAATTAGAACCACTTGTGACTGATCACACAAGAGAGAGGCAAGGACTTAAATCAATTCTGCCGAGTAGTGAGGAGTCAATAACCAATTAATTGATTGTGTACGAAAAAAAAACACATATTTCCAAAGGGTAACAATTGTAAGTTTAAAAATAATTACACAAAAAACACCTGCAGTGTAAATTCTATGGAAATAATAATCAGGATTCAGTCATGCTAATAACAAATTCAAGCTATATGCCTATAACTTCATTCACAAAATTTAATCACATTAGTTTATGAATTGTGTTTGATAAGCCACAAGTTACTAAATTTTTAAACCCTTCAAATTAACCAAATGGAAAGCAAAAATAAAAAAAAAATTCCTAACAGTGAATTAACTTGGGATACATTTTATCATTTCGTAATTCCATTCCAATAGAAAGAAAACTCAAAACAGTAATTCCTAACTGCGTAGAATGATTTGTAACAACATTTACTCTCTTGATTCCACATCAAATCATATTTCCTTATTGATGAACTTAAATTTCAATGTCAGCCAAATTGTTAAAATAAAGCTTTTCAATATTAGAACAAAAACTTCCATTACAAATGTCATGTATTTCTCAAGTGATGCCAACTTTGTTACCACACAAAAACTGTGACAGTAATTACAGTTTAACTATCGCCAGCTACCTGTAATAATCAGTAACAAGCAGAATAACCACTTGCAAGTCAATCATTAGAACCAATTTAGTAAATGCACACGTCACAACAATAATGTGAACAGAAATTTCCTTTACTCACCGTGGAGATCTGGATATACTCGGTCAATTATTCCTCTATCTTCTAGCTCCGCAACACTTCTCATTCCTTCAACTGTAAAAGGATTCCCATTTACAAACAACGTTTTGAGTTTCTTCAGCTGTTTTATGGCTGGATTTAACACAGTCAACTGGTTGTAACTCAGATCCAGTACCTCCAGTGCCACCATCTCACCAATAGCATCAGAGATGGTGGTTAGTTTGTTATGTGAGATGTTCAGCCATTGGAATTTCTTCAGCTGTGTTATAGCTGGACTCAACACAGTCAACTGGTTGGAACTCAGATCCAGTCCCTCCAGTGCCACCATCTCACCAATAGCATCAGAGATGGTGGTTAGTTTGTTATGTGAGATGTGCAGCCGTTCGAGTTTCTTCAGCTGTGTTATAGCTGGACTCAACACAGTCAACTGGTTGGAACTCAGATCCAGTATCTCCAGTGCCACCATCTCACCAATAGCATCAGAGATGGTGGTTAGTTTGTTATGTGAGATGTCCAGCCATTGGAGTTTCTTCAGCTGTGTCAAACTTGCTGGGAATATGGACAGCTGGTTTCCGCTTACATCAAGTACCGTAATAATATTTAGTTTTCCAACATTTTCAGGTATTGTTTTAAGTTTATTCCGTGACAGGTCAAGTTTGTCCAACTCTGTTAATTCCTGCACCGCTTCAGGCAGTTCCAGCAAATCCCACTCTGACAGATTTAATGTTTTTCTTCCGAAATAATCTGTTCCAATCTTACTTCTCAGCTTTTCTTTAGGAATATGGGAATCCATGTCTTAGTAATGTAACTGTCAGAACGAAAAAAACAAGCTGTCATTAAAGGTGAGTAACTTGAACTAACTTTCTTGTGGCATTTATAGTAACAATCGAACCAAAAATTGGCAAGAATGAGGTTTATAATTTAACATCTACTGAACCAAGGTAATGATTTATTCCCCGTAGTACATTATCTTTGGAAGGCATCCACCCTTCAGTGTTCTTTTAAACATTTTGAGTGAAGGACCGGATGCTTATGCGTAAAGGCTCTTGAGTTATTTATTTTCATCAGAAACATTTCAACTTAAATCTAATTGTATAATTTTTGTGTTCATAAACAATTGCTTGAGTTATAGATGTTAACGAAAAGGCAATTATGAACAAGAAAGATATTTGAATTTAAATACACTGAGTTTTCCAAGCTGTTTTTCCAAAAACATACGAATTACTACTTCCATTTCAAAATTAATATCAAACAGGAAAGAAATAATTAGTGCAAATCTATGGTTGGTTTTGTTTTCATGTGATCATCTAAGACAGTTGTAAATAAACCAAAGCATGAATGATTTCTAAGCTGTAGATATCAGACCAAGTTGCTAATTTTCAGACCTGTTGTTTGATTTTATCCTCTGTAAGCTATTTTTACTTGTAATTAACAGAGTGAATTCATCAGAATATGGTCCTAGTTATTTAATAAAGACTGATTGGATAAGTTTTTCTCACTGACATATTCACTGTTTTGATACAAAAATAATCAGAATGAGAGCTCTTTGTTTTGTTTGGTTTTTTTTTTGCAGAGTTTGTCTAGCAGCATGATGGTTTTAAGATTACAATTTTCAATTGAAGACATGTTTTGCATGAAATATCATCCAAATCACCCATAGTTGCTGTACTCATTATGTTATGTATTGAATGTTGTTGATGAAATAAAAAAATAACAAATAGTAGAGAAAACTGGTTTTAATTTCTTATTCATGTTTATCAATAAAAGCTTAACTAAGAAGGGAATGTGAAAAGAAAAAGTATATATCAGTTAACTGAGAATAGTGATAAAGAACTCAATTGGTACTAAGCAGAAAAATGAGGAATTGAAAAAAGTGTCCATAATTAGAACTGGCCACCTACGAGAGTGTCCATTAGCAGAGAGTTGACTGTAAAATAAATTAAGATCCTTCATTAATTAACAAATCTATCCAGGACTGTCTCCAAATCTTTACAAATTGTGCCTGGTTTCTTGAACATTTAATTTTCAGCAAAATGAATTCAAGTAAAAAATTTTACAACTGCAATCATTAACCAACATCAAAACTCATGTATAACATATTTATTAAACCCTTCACCTTGCATGAGTGACCAATACAGGAATTCTCCTTACGAAATATCAACACAACATCAAGCAGATATTGTAAGTGATATGAACAAAGGAAAATATCAGTTAGAGGATTATTAGATGATCCAATACCAAATTCTCCAAACTTACATCATAAGAATGGTATGGCAAACAGTAAGGAGAATTACTAAAGAGATCTTGGGAGTGAAAGGGTCAAGGGAATGAGAGTGTTTATCTAAGAACAAAATGATTCATGTCCCCAAATATGTACTGAATGTATTTGTTGCTTTCTCAAAAGAACAAGTTATGGTTAAAAAGAACTCAGGGTTGACTTGAAAAAAAAACCCAACAATTTTGAAACCATGGATCTTTAATATAGGCTACCCCCTCTCAGTGCAATAAAAAAATCCTTACCTCCTTTTCAGGGCTTAATAATTTTCTAATATCAGTATTTAAAAATGTTGAGGAGGAAAAACTTTTATCTGAAAATATAACTTTTCATCTGTTAATCAAAACTATAACAAAATTCTTCAACATGATTGGTTATCACAAGCCCAATTTGAGCACTTATAGTACAGTGTAGGTGTCATACTTGTAATTAGACAGTGTAATAGAAGAGTTAAAGGGATAATTATCATGTCATGCCTGTGGAAGTGGAAAGAACACATCATGTGCACACGCTGTTCTGCATTTTGCTGAGTTAATTGTTTTTGTTGTTGTTTTTTATGAAAATGTATAACTGTGTAATGGATGTCTAGTTTCTTTCTCCAATTTTGTTATATTGTGATTAATTGATAACAGTCGTCTTATTTGTTAATCAAATAAATGTTTTATTATAATTTTTGAGGCATTCAGCTATTTTGAGCATCTCTCTAGGTTTGCAGAAGGTTGAGAACACTAAACTCTAAGGTCTTGGAAACTAGGCAGACATTGATCTCAAGAAGATAAATGCAGTATAAGCCTCAGATATTGCATTTTATCATGTCAACTTCACACACTGTTCTACACTGATTGAATGCTCTTGACCGATCAGCTTTGTCATTGTAAATCTTGTGTATAATGATCAAAATTATTGAATATGTGAAGGAAATTTTTTGTTCTTTTTGCAAACAAGAGACAACTGGCCATTTAATACTGGAATTGAAATTTTGGCTTGAAATGCACATTACAAGTATGATGTGGTTACTTATACATATTAATGAGAAAGATTCTTGATTAATCACAAAGAACTGATTTTAAAGGTCTCTAAGAATTTGACTTGTATCTTTTCATTGTCAGAGGTTCGGACTTATACCCCTTTGTAAAACTCAGTCACATAAAAATATTTGGCCTTTTCACACATCACGAATAATATCAAAGTTTTTTCACGTTCACACATTTGAGACATTTCACATGAAAGTAAGAGACCAAATTCCCTAACTGAATTTTCAATTTTCCTAGTCTTGAACAGTCTTAAGTGACAAATGATGACAGAATGTCTTATATTATTTGTTCAAGGAACATTAGAGGTCTGTTTTATGACTTCTATTAATCCATGTAAAGTTCATGTCCTGTCACAACCCTGGTCAAAACTTAACCACTACTGTTCGAGAATAATACATTTTTAAAACCATCAAAAAGCTGGGAATTCATCGCGCAAAACAAAATGGTTCACGAATCACGTTTAAATCAGTTCTTCATTCACAGGTCACGTTTAAATAAAAAAATATTACTTCACGAGGACCTAAAAAGATCATATTATTTTTAATCACGATTCAAGAAAAGGAAAACCAATTCAATTCACGATTTACGAGGAAAAAAAATCACCCAGTCGTGTTTCACATAAAGAGTATACGGGACCCTCTTGTCAGTCAATGAAGCAGACAGCCAGCAAGTTTAAATTATTTTATCAAATACCTGACATACCTGCATTTAGATCAAAGCAATCAAGCATCAATTTGGTTTCTTTACAGATTCAAGATATTTTGAGTTCGTTTCTAACTTCTGTCAGATGAAATCAACTACACTCCATGGAATTAAGCGAGTATTTTGTCATCAGTTCAAACACTTCCATTGCTTAACGCGAAAAACTGAAAACTTAACAACTACCAGACAGAAGGATTAATGATCAGAGCTGATTGTCTTCAAGACGATCAGAAACAGTTTGTCCCTTTATTCTTTCCATTCCTGAGAGAATCTTCAATCAAAACTTCCCGTTAAGGCCATCTTAACTGACAATCACTGTTTTCCTTTTCCCTGTTGCTGAGAGTGTGTAACTTTAACTCGTCTCATGCAGAAGGACGACTGAAGGCGCCTTTGTTTTACTTTCTCAAAATCGTTATGTCTTCGTGCTTTGCATTTGACGAGTGTCGCTAAAGTTGAAATTATAATAGATCAGAAACCCACACACTCAAAATACAAAGGGAAACCAGCGAATACTGGAGATATCAGAAAGTTTGTGTGAACTGACAGAAATGGCGGCAGAAGCACTTCAGGGGAAATTACTTCAGTTCGATCGAGCGGAGAGGGTGAGTTCTTGGCAGAATTATCTCTGTTCGCGTCGCAGAAGTCTGGCGAGGCTACACTTTACAAGTAAGCTAAATTCTTATCTATATGGAACATAATTCTTACCTCTCAAGCAAATTGTGTGAACAAATCCTGCAGTGAACAAACGAAAATCCAAATACAGATCGCTGACAATCTAACGTCTCTGCTCAAGTGGACACTCCTTAATTCACACAATTTATTTAACCCCCTCCAAAAATATTTCAGGCTTCTCAAACGTCACGCGACCAACGGCTTGTTTACATTCAGTTACCGTGCCGAAAATAGCACGGTAAATAAATTATGACTGATTATGCAATTGAAGCCATGTGGTTACTCAGTATTTGTCACGCAAGGTACGGCTCGCTGTTGACGCTGTCCTTCCGTTGACATACTTTGTTTGGTGCTGGATTCTTGTGTAATATTTAGACTACCAATTAAAAAGAAAAGTCAAAACAGCCAACAAGCTTACATCCCCAAGTGTAACGTTGCGTAAATTGAGTATTTCAGGTCTCCTAATTCTTACACTGTTTAACTATGACTCAAGTAGCGTTATTTCAATTTAGGTAGCGACACTTTTAGTAACAGATCAAGGACAACAACAGGGTCCTATAATGAAAATGTTATTTATTGTAACAAATGGCTTTGTAATGTAATCGAAATAAGCTTTCAAGGGAGAGTTAATACAAATATGAGGAAAACATAACGTAGTAATATTCTTCAAAGTTGATAAATATTTGAATAAGTGACGAATGTGATAGCCGATAAAGAAACTACTTGCAAACCTAAAAGAACTCGACCAACAATTTCGTTTTGTTTAATACCACGCACGACGTCGGAATTCTGATGACTTTTCAACGCAACAGCAATTCATATCGTTCCCCTTATAGGACTGACTTCAGCTGTTTAGATATAATAATATCATCCTGTCAGTCATTCGCGGGCGATGTTTTTCGCATATTTTTTGTCAAAACGAGTAAGGAACTCATCAGGATGCCAGAAAAGTGTGTGCAAGCTCCATAGTAATCTCCTGATAATTATTTTCTGCTTTATTGCGAGTATCACCGCGACCGTATCTTGAGAAGTACCATCGCCAGGTGAGGGACGTCATCATATCGTATCGTTCAAGGAGTTATCTCCACAAATATCTTTATTTGATATGATATTCGAGTCTATCCCTCACTTTTTTAACTGCCACGGATGGGTGCTTTAATTTTGGAGGCAGCTCATTCAATTTCTTCAAAATAAACGGTGTTTGACGCCTTGTCCTCACGTAGCGCTTTACCCATAACTATATATCATAGTCACAGCTTTCCCGTTCCATAAATAGTGCTGACAGAAACATTAATAACGGCCATTTATCTCGGTACAGTTTCGGTTATTTTTGCCGCGGGGTAAAACAGGGAAAAGGTTTATCTGAATTTCTCTAAAAGTGCACTAAATTTAGAACCAAAACTAAGCGCACATCGCAGTATATTACAATAGGTGACCGATTCCGAGAACACCTTCGCGACGTAGAATTAAATGACAAGAACGCATCCAAACATGTCGTTAGACACTTCAATCTCCCTAATCATTCCAAACAACATATGGCAGTTTACGGACTTTCCTTACATCTAGGCAGTTCTGAAAGCCGCAAAACGCTAGAACAAAAATTTATCTTCCAAATCGGCACTCTTAATCCCCACGGTATCAACGAGCGCTTTTCATTCAACTAATTTATTATTGTTTTCTCGTCACTACAACCCACAACTCCTCCAATCGCTCTGACGAAAGGCTAACGCTCCAAAACGTCAGCCTTTTGACTCTTTATGGTGGCCAATTTACGCTTTCAACTCAGTTGTTAACACTAAATTACCTGCTATACTCTCCCATTGACGTAGCACCAGAGTTTCCTTTAAAACTTACCCCCCTTAAAACTAAGCACCAATGGTTGGTTATAATACTCTAGTATTTAAATGTGTCAAAACTTCCAATTGTGTTCTTGCCTATCGTGGTTCATAGATAAATGCTGACGAGGACGTGCAGCATAGGAGTCGAAATGTCGTGATCCGATACGCGATTGATTAGCCTGACTCTTTCATCGTGAGACAAACGATTTTAATCGTTTAAATGAACATTTAAAAACGTTCATTTATCTTGAGGTATTCTTTTTTTGTTGTTGTCACTGTCTTGTGTTTTTTTTATAGTGGTAGTCAATGAAGCTTGACGTATCTATTTTTCTCACCATTGCTCCTTTTTAATAACATGGAGTTCAAATGAAATGGCTTGGAATGGATCGAGTTTGGGCCGGAAAGCAATATATATCATCGTCCTAAACCAGACGAGCCCACAACGTATCAGCGGCATCTTGTATGAGATCGACCTAAACCAGGTTGACAACTTACGAACCGACCAAACATTTCGTTAACAGCGCTATCGATCAAAGTATCATTACAGTCCAACAAAGGACCTGTTTTTCTGTTCAAATCTGGCAGAAGCTGGCTCAGACGCACTACGCGAACTTCCTAACACGCGAGTACACTGTGAATACGCGTCAACAAGAAAAAGCGGAAGTCACTTTGTAAACTGCGGATACTCATACAAGATGCCGCTGATATGTCGTGGGCTCATCTGGTTTAGGACGATGATATATATTGCTTTCCGTTTGGGCCAGGCCGCAGTGTTACAGAGCGGCGCGCGGTGTCACGGTGTTTCGGGTATCCATGAATTTTGGCTAAGACTTTTAATCTCCCACGAGAAACAGGGTAAAAAGTTATAACTGGACAATTTCGGAACGTTGTCTTACCTTGCCATAATTCTAAAAGTAGATCGATAGAATTTCGGGGGACAACCCTATCTACTTTATTAAGAGGCGTAGTAAAATGAGACTGAAATTTAGGTAACCTAAAGTATGATGAGCCGATGCAAGATTTACATTGGAGCGGACGTACATTTACGAAGCATCTCTACAAAAACAGAAGGAGATAATTTAAAACGATCTGGATCATAGAATGAATAATTTATCGATATAAATTCTCTTTTACTTTTACCTGATGCAAGCTTTAAAGTAACAGTTGTAGAAAGAATGTTCAATGGGGATAACCGTTAGCCATAAAACGGCCAAAAAATTTAGCCGTTAGGCGTAAAAAATTGAAAACATGTAACTGATGTCTAGTTTCTTTCTCCAATTTTGTCATAGTTTTGATTAATTGATAACAGTTATCTGATTTGTTAATCAAGAGTATTATTACAAACAGAATTGGACAACAGGAAGTCCTTTGAACAACCATGGCAGAGCTATGATTGACCAGGGTCTATCCATGGTCTTGACACCAGGGTAATAAGCAATTTTTGAATGAGGTTGATAAGATATCAAAAATTGAATTCAATAATTGTTTTATTATACATATTCTAGAGGCATTCAGCTATTTCGAGCTTCTCTGAGTTTTCAAAAGTTTTAGAATAGGCAGGCAGACATTGATCTCTAAATGATAATCTTGATAAATGCAGCATAAGCTTCAGATATTGCATTTTATCATGTCAACTTCTCACACTACTGTATATTGATTGAATGCTCTTGATAAATCAGCTTTTTCATAGCAAGTCCTATGTAGAAAAATCAAAATTATTGAATATGGAAGGGAAAGTTTTTCTTCTTTCCGCAAACAAGAGACAACTGGCTAAATACTGGAATTAAAATTTTTGGCTTGAAATGCACATTACAAGTATGATGTGGTTACTTATATATCTTACCGAGAAAGATTAATAATGAATCACAAAGAACTGAGCTCAAAGGTTTCTAAGAATTTAAATTCTATCTTTTCATTGGCAGAGGGTCCCTTATACCCCTCTCTAACACTCAGTCACATAAAAATATTTGGCCTTTTCACACATCACGAATAATCTCAAAAATCGATTGCACATGAATTGGTATACGCCAGTTTCACCCCATTTCATTTTCAGTAACTTAGCCCCACATCAAAATCAAGTTCGACCCACCATATGACTGATACATAATAAATAAATTCAAACATTAATACAAACATATATATATATCTATGAAATATATGAAGCGAACCATCGATAAAATCCAAAGGTTATAAACTGATATATCAGTGAACTTTGAAATTTCATCATTGAAAGGATGGCTAGACCGGAATTGAACCAGAGATCTAAAGGTTATAGACATAAATACTTTTCAAATAAAGTATTTAAATAAAGTATACGATGTTATTGAAAGAAACTTCAAGGAATAACACGAAGCTATCAGCTTATCATGTAGTTCAGGTGGCTAGTAAGTAGATTTCCGACGTCGCAATAAAGTTTGCTTTGACAGCAATGATAATAAAATGAAACCCATTCGTCTCGTTTCAATTATGGTCTAATCCTGATCTAACTCACGGGAGGATCGTTCTCTCGATTGCCATGTTGTAGTGGTTTGTTTTGGTCGTTACGGTTGTTTCGTTTTGGTTATTGTGGTGGTTTCGTTTCGGTCGTTACGGTGGTTTCGTTTCGGTAGTTTCGCTCGTTTCGGCGGTTTCGTTTCGCTGTTTCGGGTTTTTAGTACGCGCCGTCTGGCGAGGCTACACTATAATGTGGGCTAAATTCTTATCTATATTTAATATAATTCTTACCTCTCAGTAAAGTAACCAACAACTCCAGCGAATTAACAAAAATCTAACACAGATTGCAGACAATATCTAACCACTGAGCTCGATATAGACACTCCTTGATTCAAGCAATTCGTTTAACTTCCTCAAACGTCACGTGACTAAGGGAAATTTACATATGGAGTTACCGTGCTGAAAGAGCACGATGCATAAATTAGGAGTGATTATGCAATGATTGAAGCCACGTGTTTACTCAGTATTTGTCACGCAAGATACGGCTTCGTCGACTTGCTCTCGCTGTAAACGCTGTCCTTCTGGTGATATACTTTGTTTAGCGCTGGATTCTTGTGTAATCCTTAGGCTACTCATTTCACAAAAAGTCGAAACAGCCCACAAGACGCTTACATCCCCAAGTGTTGCATAAATTGAGTACTTCGGCTCTCCTAATTCTTACCCTGTTTATGTATTACTCAAGAAGCGTTATTTAAACTTAGGTAGCGACAATTTTTCTAACAGAACAAGGACAATAACAAGCTCCTATACTGAAAATGTTATTCATTTCAACAAATGGCTTTGTAATGTAATCGAAATAAGCTTTCAAGGGGGAGTTAATACAAATATTAGGAAAACATAACGTAGTAATATTCTCCAAAGTTGACAAATGTTTGAATTGGTGAAGAATGTGATAACCAATAAAGAAACTATTTGCAAACCTAAAAGAACTCGACCAAAGATTTCGTTTTGTTCAATTCCGCACGATGTCAGGATTCTGATGACATTTCAACCCAACAACAATTCAACTGTAATTCAACTCGTTCCCCTTATAGGACTGACTTGAGCTGTTTAGATATAATGAGAATCCCGTGAGTTGTTTGCGGGTGATCCTCTTCGCATATTTTTTGTCAAAAACGAGTAAGGAACTGATCAGGATGCCAGAAGAATGCATGCAAGCTCCTCAATAATCTCCTGATATTAATTTTCTGCTTTATTGCGAGTATCACCGCGACCATATCTTCACAAGTCTTACTCGTTCGAGGAGTCTCTTCATTTGATATGATATTTGAATCTACCCCTCGCTTTTTAAACTGCCACGGATGGAGGTCTTAAGTTTGGAAGTAGCTCATTCCATTTTTTCGGAATAAACGGTGTTTGACGCCTTGTCCTCACGTAGCGCTTTACCCCTTACCATGAGTAAGAAGTTTGTCGCTTCTCGGCGAGTACCTCCAAAATCTATCTGTGAAAGGAAAGTTATCGGTTTCACCAAGGGTTTGATATTTCTCGATGTGGCGCACACGTATTCTTACCGCTCTTTTGTTGTGTTTAAGCAAAGAACAACGTTTCTTTTTTTTTTTTTTTGCAAGTTGATTAATCTGCAGAAACAGCCTTTTTTTACGGAAAAATCGAAACATCGTTTTGTTTGTGAATTCGCTACCAAAAAGAAAAGCCCAAGAATTAATAAATAAAGTATTAGCAGAGCTATTTATCACCATTCCGTCGGCAACAGATGGATCTTTACCATTTAAACAGACCGAAATTTGCGAGTTACACCTGCCCTGCGATGCACGATCTGGTAGCCATCCTTGAACCTGCTGCTCCGGTGAAACGGAACCATCCTCGGACGATACCGTCGTCACATTCCCACCCTGCTTCGTAATTAATGTTTCTGTCAGTACTATCCAGAACTTTGTAGTCCGCACACTCTAATTTGAGAAATCAAGAGAGGAGACAAATGCAAAAGTTTTTCAGCTCTATAACAAAAATATACACGTTTGTCAAAAGTCTTGACCCATAACAATAATGCCTAAGTGAAGGACAGCAAGCTGCAAAGAAAGTGAAAGTTGTCCAGTATTGGCCATTATTTTGTTGGTAAGGAAAGAGGGTGCCCCTATGTTGGTGTGTAACTCATAGTTTATTTTAATCTGGGGAAGGAGATGAATGTTGGTTGACAAAGAAAAACAAAGAATCAACGACGCTGTTATAAATTCACGGAAGACGAAGGCAATTGAAATTAATGAGTCATAGATAATAATCTGATGATAGGCAAAATTTGCATGAAGTTAAAGTGAAGGTAGTGTTTAAGGGCTTTGAAATAACTACGAGTAAATGGTAGAAAAAGGAAATTAAAAAAACAAACAAAAAAATACGAAAACAGGAAAAAAAACAAAACAAAAAAGACAAAAACTAGGGAAAATATTGAATAAAAAAATTGATAAATTTTGGTATTGGTAAAAAAAAATCCCTAAATATCGCAAAAGGGAGGGGCCATTTATCTCGGTATAGTTCCGATTATTTTTGCCGCGGGGTAAAATAGGGAAAACCTTTATCTGAATTTCTCGTAAAGCGCACTGAATTTAAAACTAAAACTATGCACACATCGCATTATATTACAATTTTGCAACACATTGGTGAAACAGGAAGACGACCAGGTGACCGATTCCGAGAACACCTTCGCGACGTAGAATTAAATGACGAGGACGCATCCAAACACTTCGCTAGACACTTCAATCTCCCTGATCAATCTAAACAACATATGGCAGTTTGCGGCCTTTACTTACATCTAGGTAGTTCGGAAAGCCGCAAAGCGCTTGAACAAAAATTTATCCTCCAAATCGGCACTCTTAATCCCCACGGTATCAACGAGCGCTTTTCATTCAACTAATTTATTATTGTTTTCTCGTCACTACAACCCACAATTCCTCCAATCGCTCTGACGAAAAGCTAACGCTCGAAACGCCAGCCTTTTAACTCTGTACTGTGGCCAATTTTCGTTTTCAACTCAGTTGTTAACACTAAATTACCTGCTATACTCTCCCACCGACGCAGCACCAGAGTTTCTTTAAAAACTTACTCACATGAAAACTAAGCACCCATGGTTGGTTATAACATTCTAGTATTTAGATATGTCAAAACTTTTAATTGCGTTCTTGCCCTTGTGGTTCATAGATAAATGCTAACGAGGACGTGCAGCATAGGAGTCGAAAGGTCGCGATCCGATACACTATTGATTAGCCTGACTCTTTGATCGTGAGACAAACGATTAAACGTTCATTTATCTTAACGTATTCCTTTTTTTTTGTTGCTGTCGCTGTCTTGTTTTTTTTTTATAGTACAAACTAATCAGTGAAGCTTGACGTATCTATTTTTCTGACTGTTGCTCGTTTTTAATAACATGGAGTTCAGATGAAATGGCTCGATGGAAATGATCAGCTTTTCACTCAATGGAATAGATCCAGTTTGAACCAGGCAGCAATATCACAGAGCGGTGCGCGGTGTCTAGGTGTTTCGGATATCCCTGAGTTTTGGGTATCCCCGTACCCAAAACACTAGCGTTTTCTGGCGACAGCCAGAACACTAAAAGTGAATTAAACAGGAGGCTGGGACAAGTAACATGGCACCAGTATTTAATTTGTCGTGTACCAAAAATAATTCCTCGCAGAAGTCATAAAGCTATTATCCAAAGTTAATTCTCGCACTTGAGATTGTCAATGTGGTTGGTTAAGAAAAGTGTTCATTTGTTGTAAAGCATCTTGGAGACAGCGATCAGTCAGCAGTTTCAAGTGAAAATTTGTACTTTTCGATCGGCTCTAATCAACTGTCTGACTTGTCGAAGGTTTGTTTACCAAGTGTGCGTGTGTGGGGGAAATTTTTCTATTACTTCGGTGACCCTAACAACGTTACCAGAAATCTATTACGAGTTAGGGTAAGTATCTTGCCAGCAGTGAATGTCTGGGATATCGGTTATGTATGGACAACATACTACATTCAAACTATTGAAGTGCAATGAAAATCGAGGGGTCTTCTTCCCGTAGGCATTGGTTCAAAACACACATACGCTGGCCTCTTTCTGGGAAAAATAGAACGAAGTAGCTCAGTGGCTTTTACCGAAAGGCTATTTTATACTGCAGTGATGATCTGTTTAGTCGGCTAAGATTCTTAATTTCCCACAAGAAACAGGGTAAAAAATTATATCTGGCAAATTTTGGAATGTTGTCTTAGCTTGCTATAATTCTTGCATCGAGAGAAATTTGGGGGACAACCCTGTCTACTTTATTTAGAGGTGTAGTAAAATGAGACTGAAATTTAGGCAACCTAAAGTATGATGAGCCGATGCAAGATTTAAAGTGGAATGGACGTATATTTACGAAGTATCTCTATAAAAACCGAAGGAAAAAATCTGAGGTAAGCTTTAAAGGAACAGTTGTAGAAAGAGGGTCTTAATGGACTTAACCATTAGCCGTTAGGCGTAAAAATCGACAAATTTTAACCGTTAGCCGTAAAAGAAAGTTTACCGTAAAAAATATGTCTGGTGGAGGCAATGGAAAGGTGATAACCGTTAGCCGTAAATTGGCCAAGATTTTAGCCTTTAGCCGTAAAAGCCATCACCCCATTGAGACCCTCTAGAAACTTAATAGGTTATTTTCTTAAACTCGTCAAAGGAGAAAAATTCTTTTTATGCAAAGACTTCGACAAAGTTTCTAAGAAAAACGGAAGAATGAGTGTAACAATTGTGATAAGTGACCATTTTGCGGCCAAATTAGCGATATCGCGGAGCCCATTTTCCACGTCCAACAAACAGATGAATTTAAAAGTAATAAGAATGCATTTCCGTTTAAAAGCTGCAGGAAAAGGGAACTATATACCAAATAAAAGTATAAAGGAATAAAACATTTAGTGAAATAAGAGTCAATGATTATATTATTTTGGTTGGGGGTGGGTATTCTTTGCATCTTATGAATAAATTCACAATAAAGAAAAACATTCACCTTAGCGGTGCAGAGCCTTACAGGCATTTAAAATACGGCGAGGCTGCTTCTTAAGACTGGACGTAAATATTGATCCAAAGGACTAAATTTATACAAAAAAACATGACAATTACTTTACATAAATTAAGTGATAATATACAACGATATAAACATCAACTTCAAGTACACAACGTAACTAATAAAACATACAAACACTCACGGGTAATTAAAACCTAAACGCGATACACACGGGAAATGGTATGACAAGAGTTTCGCAGTTATGATAGTGATGATATTGGTAACAATGATAGTGACAATAGTGTTTGGATCGACTCAAATAAGGTTGATCTTTAGCTATATGTATCAATAAGAAGCATCGATCTTCCGGAGGTTAGTTCGCGGTTAAGTAGTCTTGTGATACCGAAAATCTGATTAAATCGTCGCTCTTGATGTGAAATGTCATACCGGAAGCCGATTTTCAAGAAGTAGAAAATGTTCTTCAACCTGTTACGAGGCAGGGTTGAAAATGTCGTCGAATCGCCTCGATTCGAATGGAATCGAACGATTCACCTCTTCTAAAATCATACTCTAATGCTGTTTGCCAAAGATTTAAACAATAATTAAAATAACAATTGAGTACCAGGATAGGCTCTCAGATGGACCAAGCGATACAACGGAACCATATCTACCAGTTTATTTGTTTATTTATTTGTTTATTTTTTTTTTAAATATTTTTTCATCGGGACTTTTTTAAAATATCGTAAATGTTGAGTAGTAAGCTTCTATCATTTATTATTTTTATTTACTGAGAAACACTTTCACTTCTTTGCACGCGATATTTGTAGAAATAAATTCCAGTTGTGAAATAGCCACTAAATTGTCTCACTGCCTGATACAATTCCTCTGTGGTGCGCCAGCAAAGAGGATCATACAACACCACTTGCAAAGATAAATTTCGATTCGGTATAAAAAAATTGATTTCCACTAAATCAGTATCGAAGGAAAATCTTCGTTTTGGGGCTGGGCAAAACATCAGATAACAACCATTCTATCAACCTTGATAAGGTTGATAGAATGGTTTGAATCAAAATATATGTTTATGCAATATAGGAGGTGAAGGGAAAACCGGGTTCCAGTCCTCAGTAGATTACCCGCCTGTGAACTCAACAGGGCAATTGACCGCGAACCCGGTTAGGCTTGAGTCGATTGTCCCAGCATAATTTTGAGCATAATTTGGTGACACAAGCATAATTTTAAACTTTTTTCAAAGAAAAGCACTGCCGGCATAATCTGCTCTTTTACTTCCACGATGTGAACAATTTTCGTAATTTTGTATTGAATATAATTCGCTTGACTGAATTATGTTTCTAGAATGTTTGTTGCTAATAACGAGTTGCGCCTAGGGTGGATTCACTGCGGTCGTTGTAACGTTTCTTAGTTTCAGGCCCTACTTGGTAGCGAGTCGCACCCCTAGTACGACTCGCTAGCGAGTTGACTGAGATCCAAGATAAAAGATGGCGTCCTCCTCGTCGAACGGATCCTCGTCCAACACTTCTAGTTCTTCAGGAAATGCCGTACAAAGAGCCTCAGTCTCTCGGGAGCGTGTATCGAAACCGACTAAAGGAAAATATAGCGAAAAGATACAGCAGATCCAAAAAACATTTGTCTTAACGATCGAATCAAGCAATTTCCCGGAGAAAGTTTGTGTCTTCGAAACAGTAAACTGTTTTGTGACGCTTCCAAGGAGCTTCTAAGCTCTAAAAAGAGCATACTTCAAAATCATGTTGCCTCCAAGGCAAGGCAAAGATAAAAAAAAAACCAAGAAGCGAGACCGAACTATCACAGAGGCGCTTAGACTAGACAATACACAGAGCAAGGACTACACGTTGCCGGTTGAGGAGAGAGCATACTGTTTACAGATGGTAGAGGAGTTCCTCAAAGCTGGAATTCCTTTACGAAAGATAGATAAACTCCGACTGCTCCTTGAAAAGCAAGGCTATCGTCTTAGTCATCATTCTAACATAAAGGAGTAATTCCAATGATATACAAGCAAAGGATTAAAGCGGAAACTGGTCGTCTGCAGTCATGAAGGTTCTCCTAGTGCAACCCTCATCTGCTGCTACAGAAAGAGTATTCTCAATAATTAACTCCTCTTTCAGCGGTTCACAAGACCATGCTGTAGTAGATCATGTTCCTGTGTTCAGGCTTGTGTTATGCTTCGGTACAATAAACGCTGATAAGCGTATAACTCTGCATCCTTACTTTGACTTAAGAAGCTCCATTGACTGAGAAACGATGAGCACGTATGATATAAATTGATAAACTGTATGTTTATCAATTCTGAGGAACAAATGCAGGGGAACCTGTAACGACACATTGTTTGATAATTGGTTTATTGAAATGATGGGCTACAGTCACCAGATAAGTAATCAGTTTCTGTTTGTTTTATGTTTATCCAGGTGCTCTGCCTTTATTTTGCTTAAAAATCAAGTAGCATAATTTTGATGTGAGGAGCATAATTTAGAGAAACGAGCATAACTCTGGCATAAATTTAAGAAATTTTAAGCCGTGCTAGGAGCATAATATGCCAGTTATACGAGCACAATCGACTCGAGCCTAAACCCAGTTATAGGTTACAGAACAATGATACCATAATGTCAGAATTACAGATCCTACAGAATAAAGCTGCTGAAGTTTTGCTGGGGCACCCACCCCGAAGCTCGTCAACCGAAGCACCGAGGAGTTTAGATCTCAAGTCACTCTCCGCAAGAAGGTTTTTTCATCGCTGCATTGCAATCTACAAGTGTCTGACTGGGGAAACTGATTTTAACTTTAATTTCATCAAAAATCAAGCTGTCCATTCATATAAAACAAGACGTTCCAATGATCTTCGTTTACCCTTTCCTTGAACTAACTGGGGTAAACAAACATTTATCCATCAAGCTGCGAGAGACTGGAACAGTCTTCCAACTGATCTGAAAGAAACACATCTCTTATCTACTTTTAAATCCTAGCTGAAAACTTTCTTAAAAGATTTTGATTAATTTTGAACTTTGATATTTCGATTAGTTATCGATTTTAAGATTTTGACTCTTTTTAAATTTATTTATAAACACATTTTATTTTATTTATTTATTATTATTATTATTATCATTATTATTATTTTATCAATTAAGGTAATGAATTGAAGTAATTGAATTAATTAGTTAATGAGAGCCCCACTGAAAACCGCTGTGGCGAGTTGGGCTCCCTCGTTAAATATTACTATTATTATTATTATTATTATAGTTCTTACAAACGGCGGCCATGTTGCGTTATACTGTCTCTATTTCACAAATTTGTACACTTTTTTATTATTTTTATTTGTCTTTATTTCACTAAAGCACAATAAGTTGCAAATCATTTAGTGAGGCTATCACAACTGCTATGGGAATTTAGAGCTTAGCACTGATTTGTGATTGAAGACTAAACATGGGTTCATTGTTAACACGGCCACAGGCGAAGAATAAAAACCCTCGAACGACTGGGTTTAAGGGAACAAAGGTTGATATCCGACATTAATATACTTTAAACTTAGGTAGGTGTTTGTATGCCTTCGCCTCATTCGTTATTTACATTTAAAAATTTGATCATTTTATTCACCGATCTGTTGCTTATTAACATTTCCCCCCTTAATCTGCTTGAATAATGTCAAAGGAATTTGGTATCCTTATTTGTTGGAGAAAAAAATTTTCTGCGAGTTCAAAAACCATGACTACCTAGACCACTTTCATTTCACAGCCAGAGAAAGATCCTTGAGGATGAAATCAGTCGAAGATTTACAGCGTCCATAAGAAAAACGCGCTTCGTATTGTTTTCATTGACAATCTAGTCAGCACCACAGTACCGCAGATGACAGGGATGCACTGGAGGTGTACCACTGATGTTATACACAAAATATCCATTGCAATTCCTTACTTGGATGTTGATTGACCAGTTGCAGCATTCTCCTGACCAATGAAAGCAGACCTGCCTGGTGACTATAGCCTCGCTCACTGTAGGATGAACCCCTTTTAACCAACCAGTTGCATGCGTTCCACAGCGGTTAGTTGGAACACATGTGGCAGCCATTCTATTTCCAGCTGCTCCCTGGAAACGAAACCAATTTGGACCGAGTGTATTGTCGCATAAACCAACTCCGGTGAACGTTACTTTCCTGTTAGCTTCCGCAAGACTTGCAGGATTTTGACATTCTAAGAGAGAAAACAGATAAATGCACAGCTAAAGAGTTACAGTGACGCTACCTCATTGTTGTTTCAGTTCATTTCTTCCATTTCCATTTGTCTCCTTGGTGTTTTACGTTTCTTATATGGATTTTTAAATACTCTTTAGGAGATTCAATGGCTTCAACACAGTTCGAAATGATCGACAACATTCTTGTTTCATGCATTTTATCAGTTCATTAATCTGTTATTAAGATATTTTCTCCTCTGATCATGTGCGTGGGAAAGAGCTTTGAACCTCAATTCGAGTAAAATTATCATTCTTATTTTCTTTGAGATAAAATATTTACATGTACGGCTCACGAATCACTATTCTGAATCATTACCCGCCCTAATTTCTAAAAAATAAAGAAGAGCAAACTTCAGTGAAGCATTTGAAGTCAGACGAAAATATCTGAGATAGTATGAGATGAAAAAAAAATGTTAGCCTCTGCAATAAGCAATAAGTAAAATGATTTCACATTACTTGTAAAAGAAAAAACCACTGACCGGCTGACTGCACATAGCAACTTGTCCTTCCATCCCCTACGTAACCAAGGTTACAAGAACAGTTGTATGAACCAATAGTGTTAATGCACGTGGCTGTTCCAAGAAGGCAAGAGTGAACACCAGCTGTGCATTCATCTATATCTGGGAAATATAAAAAGTTATCGGTTCACACTGAACAGTTCATGGAGTAGTCTTTTCTAGGTAAACAATTTTTATAATCTCCTAATGCAAAGCAAGGGAACTAAGATAAAACTGGTTTTAAAAAGTCCAATCCGCAGAAAGACTATTTTCCCTAAGGGATACAAAAGAAGTTCCTTCGGAATTGATTTTAGATATTTGTCATCTGGAAAAAAAAACTATGTGACTTTGCTTATCTTAGCTATGAAACAATTTTAACATTTGTGCGGTTTTTAAAATATCAAACATCCACATGGATACAAAAACTGTTCTTAGCCATGACAGTTACGTCTGGAGTGGTGGTAAGCTTGCCTCAAACATTATGTTTGATCACAGGATACCAACATTATTAGGAGACAAAAATTTTATCTCCCATAAATAGAGATCGACTTTGTATTTGCCTTAAGAAGAAAATATGGCTGTGGGTTGTTACATTATTGGATTATCAGCCTTGTATATGAAGACTGCTTGATGCCTATTCAACGAAAAATACGAAAACAGGGACGCTACTGTAGATGATGAAAGTCATATGTCCAAAATGAAGAGCTGACTAAGAAAATATGACAAAAGAGATGTCAATGGGCAGATGATGTACTCTACAGAACATCAACAGCCCTGTTGAGAGTCATCCTCGGATATACTACTGATAGTCTGTAAGGAAGTCGATCAAGAGGAACATGGTGGAAGAAATCTGACAGAGAGATGACGAGCAAGTACTGAACATGAAGTGAACTTGTACGACGAGCAGTTTATAAAAATTAGCAAAGTTCTATAACAAGAGGCCTTCTGTGTGTCCCACACAAAAAGAATAAGTAATTTCAAAAGTAATCTATACATAATGTCCTTACCTACACATTCTTTGCCACTTCTTGTGAAACCAGAATGACAGGAACAGTAATAAGAGCCGTTGGTATTTGTGCAGTTTGCATTAGAGCCACAAATCTGGACGTCAGCACTACACTCGTCAACATCTGATGATTGCGAAATTGCGAAAAAATCATAGACGTAGCATTTTATATTTTAAAAAAGTACGCTCTCAGAATGAAAGTTCCACATTCGAAAGTTTATTCATGAAACACCTCTGAGACTTCGATACAGATTCAAAGGTTATGGTAGCATCACCTTTTCATTCAATTTTACTTTTTCTTCAAAGCTGAAATTACCTTGTTATACTCTCCCACTGACGTAGCTCAATAGTTTCATAAACTTACCCCCCACTCCCCCCCCCGAAAACAGTTTCCTAAGACGAGAGGTTTCAATACAGCTAAACTTACCTTCTGTCTCCATATCACACTGAGCAAGAAGGGATTTTCCATTAACAATCGAATTCAACCAATAGTTGCCACTGATTGCGTGACCTTCACTCAACTTGATTTCTCTACATGTCTCCGCAGGCAGCTCACGTATGGAACCGAGAGGGACTGGAAGAAAACAACAGAGGGATCAGAATTAAAAAAAGAAACTGGCTGGCTCCCTAAGGATGAAGAATAATGTCTCTAAATGAGGGTCTCAATGGGTTTAACCATTAGCCGTAACACAGCAAAAACAATTTAGCCGTTAGACATAAAAACCAGTAAATTTTAGCAGTTGTCGTAAAATAGACAGCCGTTAAAGTTTTGCTTTAAAACATGGCGGAAAGAGAAATGGCTAAAATTTTAACTTTCAACCGTAAAAAACCATCACCTCAATTAGGCCCTCCTAAAGAAAGTGTTCAAGAAAAATAACAGGGAGAGGAAGAAGCCTACATTATGTATTGTATGTAAAATTATACAAAAAGCTTTTATGATGAACTGCTGTTCCGCGCCAAGATATGCACAGGGACCCGGTCTTCTACTCGAGTGCCTTGCTGGCATATGGGTCCATGTGATACCATGGAATACGCCAGCGATTCTTTCTCTTTTTGTAGTCTAGTCGACTGTAGTTTCTGGAGTATGTTAAAAGCAAAAAGCAATAACTCACCCCTATTCTTGTCTCGTGTAAGATGATATCGGAATGAATCTGGCAAAAATGCTCAGGTTTGGCCTTATTAGTGCGGTCATTCAACTCACAGCTAACTTCCCCGATTACGTAGTTCAGGCTCTGACACCTCACGTCATCCCTACAAGCATGTAAACACTCCATTGCGCTAGACGTTTTCATCGTCTTAAAACTGTGTCTCGTTAACATCATGCCGAAAATGGAATATTCCGTTCCACACTGTTCAGCGGTTGTTGCAGACAGCAGGTGGACGATAAATAAAGATGCAAGAAGAACCATCCTTAGACCAATTCGGCAAATCATTTCACTGAAAATAACATTCGACCAGATATATAGTCCTTTCGAGTGGCTGATATTTTACAGAATTATGCTAAGAGATGGGGGATTTTTAAAACAGCACTCAAAATCATGTTGTTTCCTATGCTAGTTTTTCACTGCGAGTGACGTCATAGTTACTGACAGGTGTGCACTTCAATTCGCCCGATTGGTGATACTTTTACTTAAATCGTCCGATTTTGTTAATCACTCGTATGATTACAGACTGAATTGGACTCCGCTCGGTCCTATTACCATTATTAATCAGATAGAAGATACAGGAAAGGATTCCCACTAGTGCCTGAGTCGACACAACATCAGTATTCATCGAAACTAAAGACTAACGATGTCATCCACGATTGAAACATAAAATAATATAAAATTTAAGCTACAAAATTGTGGGTTTATCACATGAAATTTCCGAAAGTTTTGGGAAAGAAATGATAAAGTGTACCTAGAAGTAATAGTCAAAAGTACTGGGGAAAAGGAAAGAACGTAAATATTTCCCTTAAAACGGTATCGTTAGCGTTTTGCCAATTGAAGCTGTGCAAAGAGTACCATATGAAAAGGAGAATTTGAGGAAGGTGGATAAAATGAGAATAGTACCGTTAGAATTATGTTTAGTAAAGTTAAACTGAAATAAAATTTACCTTAACTAGCGACATAACATCGAGTTTATCGGTCTGCAGAAGAAATCACTTCTCAGTACGTAAGCAGAAATGCATTGAAAGCTTTGACTGCACTGTTTGCACTAACTCCTTTCACTTAAGTCAAAATTCAACGTCGGTTCCTCAAAAAAAATATTAAACAAATACAAGTAGTCACGAAGGCGACGTTTAGGAAAACATTGGTTACAAAAGTAAACCGTTTCATTAACCACAAGTCACCTTGTTTACATGCACCGACAGCTTCAGATCTCTTGCGTAACACAACTTATTTAGGCAACGCTGAGATTACAGTTGAAAAGTGATTGCACTTTCTGTCGATATTCCAGTTTTCAGACATTGCAAATTATTTAACAGTGTTCAATGCAGATTAGACTAAGTTAATAAAGGCCCATGCAGAGCTATTGTAGTTCTGACCATCTACAGAATCTTTTGTTTCGCTGCTCTCCAACTTCCGCTGTCACAATTATTTATCTGTAACATGACTTAGACACAATTTCGCTCTGACTGGTCAAAAATCCATCGTTCATTTTACCGCTAAACCCATGGAGGACTGAAACATCTTCCTGTCCGGAGAAATGGCGCCACATGGAATGAATTCCCAGATTTTAATTTTCTTTGGAGAAAATGAAGAGGACGTTCTGAATGCCGAAAACAACGAAGAATACTTTATATTTCTCGCATTTATCAAATTGGCTTTTAAAATGCTGAATTTACCCAAAGTGCTCACGGAGAGGGAAAGGTCGAGAGGGAAAAATTGCCACGTTTTTTCTTTAAGAAAACTGCAGCGACAAACAAACAGGATTTCCTTAAAGAACTTATTGGAGAACTTGTATACCACTCTCAAGTCGAATGGCACAGTTACTCCCATTAGGGACTGAGACAGGCAAATCATTTATAATTTTTCAATTAAACTAGCAAAATGCTTACAAGAAGAACCTGAGCAATGTAAGGTTGTAGATCACTACAAGCCTGAATTTTTCTCAGGTCTTATTTTCACAATTGCTCAAGGGTTTTACAGTCTAGTCGCCGGAGAGTCATCTCACCCGAAGTCATGTCGCCCGAAACCTGAGTCATGTTGCCCGAAATTTTAGTTATGTCGCCCGAAAAAGTCAAGCCCGAAGAAACAAATACTGAAAAGATTAGAATTTCAGACTGTTAATAGGCAACATTGTTGAGAAAGTTTTTATCACTGAAGCGCTCTTTGTTTCCGACAACACCATGAAGATTCTTAAAGCGTTGTTCGTTCCTAACAACAAAGAGAAACGTTGTTCGTTTCCAACAATAAAATGCAGCAATGTTCGTTTGGTATGTAACCGTTTCTTACTCACGGACGTTTCGTAAGTTTAAGAATCTTTTTCTTGATTTTTAACAATACCATGAAGACTTTGACTACACAGAAATCGATCATATGCCTGTTCGGAATTGAAATATGTTTGAGTAACGATTTTAAAGGCGTTGTTCGTTTCTAACAACAAAGGGAAGCGTTCTCCGTTTCTGACAAAAAAATTAAGCGTTGTTCGTTTGGTACGTACTCGTTTCTTACTCACGGGCATTTCGTAAGCTTGAGAAACTTTTTCTTGGTTTCTAATAAAGCCATGAAGACTTTGACTACACAGAAATCGATCATATGGTCAGAAAGGCCATAGGATCGACCCTAATCGTCGCACTGGGGGGCTTGTTGACGTGGTCTAACTTCACCATCACACTCAATGCAAGGATGAATGCTCATTTTGATCAGTTCGTATTCGTATTGTAGCTAGCTTTACCCTCTTAATATATACTTTGATCGGATCAAAATATACATGCGACCGCCAGAGGAAACAGAGCACAACTACATAATTTTTGGCTACTCTGATCCTAAGGGAAATGATGCCATCAGACTACTACTGTGAAAAAAGTCATAAGCATAAACAATAGACTATTATCTTAAAAATACCACACTTACCTTACGCAAGGGAACAAGTTAATTTTGTTTGTATGTTACTCGCTTTACCTTTTACCGACTTGTCGAACGCGACAATCGACATTCATTTACCTGGTGTTTTCATCTGTCGTAGTTAAGAAAGTCACAAATAGACACAACAGAATTTTACTTGTATGTTACGCTGCATCCATGCATTTGTTGTTATAGAAACGAACAACGCTTCCCTCTGTTGTTAGAAACGAGCAACGCTTTTAGAGTCGTTACTCAAACATATTTCAATTCTGACCACACAATCGATTTTTGCGGAATCAAAGTCTTCATGCTAATTTTTCAATGCGAGTGACGTCATAGTTCTGACAGGTGTGTCCCCGCAGGCTTGAGGCTATCAGTGACCTAACTGGTGTATAAACTTTCCACCAATATACTTTTCTAGCCTTATTTACGCCTACGTTTTACGAATTCTTCCTTACACAATCTTAGACAAATTACGTTCGAAGAGATGGGTATCCTCTGATCACGCTGGTATGAATAAGGTTTCATGTGAAGTTTCCATATTTTACCTAAACTCTGACTGAATAAATCCTCCATATGGTATGAAGAGAAAATTCCGTGAGCTATATTATTGCAGTTACAGCACGCTCGATTG
Source organism: Pocillopora verrucosa (assembly GCF_036669915.1). NCBI lineage: Eukaryota > Metazoa > Cnidaria > Anthozoa > Scleractinia > Pocilloporidae > Pocillopora > Pocillopora verrucosa. The sequence goes on along the minus strand of NC_089316.1, from coordinate 22,091,728 downwards.
CTGTCCATACGGCCGGTTTAGCCGAAAAATCAATTTTAGCTTGTGGCGACACAGAAAGAAGAGAATTGGACAAAAACCCAACCAAATTTTTGAGACTTGTCTTAAAACCTCTTTCACGGGCAAAAAAATCAAGGAAAACTTTATTCGACGGGAAGTCGAAAGGACCGCTCTTAGCGAGAGCGGTACTTAACAACGAAGTTTGCCCCAGTGAAGCCATGTTTTCTAAAAATATGCTCGAAAATCTCCGAGAAAATTTGGTTAGAATACTGCAGAGTTAGCAATTTGAAATCTTTAACATGCAAATTTCTGGAGGTTTTTTGTGCGCTTGCATTTTTAAAGAATTCAACTAACAGTTTCTTTTCTTTTGATTTTGCATATGAATTACTGAAACGTTTACAAGAAGGGTCCCTTACAATAGCGAATGGAGGATGGAAATAGCTGCCTGAGGAGAAAACTAACACAATTATGTAGTTCAATACACATCAATCAATCTAACAGCCTCTCTGTGAGGGTGTGTTAGACATCTTTGATATGTCCAAATGTGATTGGCTATCATGTTTCTAGGAAGTCTAACATTAAATTGCTAGTACATCCATCGCAGTCAACAAACTGCTGTTAAGCTTCTCGACTTGCTCAACAGCTACAAAACATCGAAAGAATTTCTTTTTCAGCTGGTTTTTGAGGACATGGGAGTTTTTCTCCACTTGTTCTTTATTTCTGTGGCTCTCTCCCACGGACAAGTTCTATCCTGCCCAGATGGTAGGTTTCAAATCTTGCATTTGTTTATGCGAAACTTTCAGTTTTCTCCTTCAAAACTTTCAGCCATGTAAAGGCCTAATTGATAAAATGGCTAAGAAACTCATAGTCCAATTCATTGCATTGTTATCTTTTATTCATTCAAAAATATTCTCGATTCTTTTTCACTATATGCGAACGTATAGTTGCATAGTTTTTTTTAAGTTATGAGCGTGCAATCTTCGCAACTTCTTAGCTAATGATATGTTTCGTTGCTTATAGTCTTCAATTATTTTGAAACACCCATATAATAATAAACTCACTCATATAAAAATAAACTAAAGTTTCATCAAGGTCATCTAAAATTAATGACAACATTTTTGCAAGAAAGATCCTCTAAATATGAAAAGCCCTGCACTCAAGGAAAGGCAAATTGATGAATTAACTCATTGGAAATGAAATGCTTTTCATTCCCTTAGTTTTACATTCTCTCGTGAAATAAGAATATCCTTCTTGGGTACATTATCATTCACTGTTGTCATATTTAGTAGATATAATTTTTTTATTCAGACAACTTTTGTACGAAAAATTTTTACCTTGAAAATAGAATGCAGACAGGTGTTAAACATAGATCAAAACGTTGTCGTGTAACTTTTAGAACTCGGAATTCGATGCATATTTTTCTCTTTATAGCACTCCTGCTGTGTTTGCATTGTGCGATATTTGAAGCCTGAAGAATAAGGTTTTCATAGCCAATAAAAACAGAAAGAAAATTGTTTATAGCGGTTTGGTAGGGGTCTTTTTAAATATCTATTCAACACGTACACGTTTTATCGAAAACAAGTTTAATTGATACGAATGATGGAAAAACAAAACAGAACAAAAACAAAATAAAATCACAATGTGAAATTAAGCATGGTTTGTGCTCAGCGTGTGTATATCGTGAAGTGGATGCGCGAAGGAAGTTTGCAGAGCATGAAAGAAGTGAGTTGGTCGAGGTGAGGCCAGGAGCAATGTTAGCTTCTCGAGTGCTCCCTAAATTTCCTGTGTAGATCCATAACACAACATGCACTCGCTAATAGCACGAGCCAATTATTTTATAACATAGATGATATAGCTTGTGCACTAGAAATTTCTAGTACGATTGAATCGGATTCAGCCCGTAATCGCTTTCTACGCGAAAACTAGTAATAAAAGGCAAGGCGAAAACGGCCAATAAATACTTAGAGACCAAAGCTTAATTTAAAGAAAAGCTAAATTTGCTTCTTAGAAGCGGAAAACGAAAGACTTCCCTGCATTTGCGAGACCCGCATAACCAATTCAGCATTTTGGATTCGTTTTTATTATTATTATTATTATTATTATTATTATTATCATTAGAATCAACAGCCAGAATGTGTCGCTGTTTGTTGAAAATTTGAGAATTCTGAAAACTGTAAGTTTTGAATCAACATCTTCAATTCAACAACACTTTTGGGACTTGTCAACTCAAAGAATACTTACTGTTCTGAAAGAGAGTTTCCAAAGTCGCAAAGCCTTACTTAAGGTCAGAAAGCTCAGTTTGCTTCTTCACGGCCATAACTCGTACAGCGTTTGGGAATGAAAAACCGTTATCTACAAAGGTATTTTCGTGGATTGACGGAGCTCAAGAATTTTTTTATTTTTTCTTTTCTCTTTTTTACACGCGTATTATCTAGCATTTTTACCATAATTAATTTTTAGCCTCAAAAGGTGTATCTCAATCGAAATGGAACAGAAAAAAAGTCTGAGAGTTTTGAAACCACTCGGAGGGGGCAAACGGGAACTTACCTGCTTAAGTGAATTGCAAAACTCATAATATATATGCTCGGCCATGCCTACGTCGAGACACCATGATGGCTCATTAGGAGTTTGGTAGGACTTGCAAACGCGCGCTTGGTTATAATAGCCTTGATAATAAATCGTGATTTGAAATAATGTACAAAAATTGGAAGTTCATGATTGAAACGTCTTACCTATATCATAACATTAAAAATTAATTGCAGTTTTCTGAGGACGAATTTTTCATCGGAGTTTGGGCTCATGAGTGTTGCTGTTCGCAACTTTTGGAGGTCATAAATCCTCCTCTAGCGATCTTCCAGGCTCGAAAAAACCTTACCCGATGTTACTGTTAATACAACTTGAACTCCGGTAACTTAGTGAATATTTCATAATTATCGTTACACGTGCATCGAACAGGGAAACTAAAAACACCTGAGACCCACAGGATTGATGACCCATTTTGCTTTTTAACTCTTACTGATTTGAATTTTTAGATCAATGCCGTATATTGGCATTTCCATCCACTTTGTTCTTCGTGGGAGAACGTCTTATTAACCACACCATAGCAAACATCAGTGTGACTGACAGGGATACGTGTGAATATCGTTGCTACTTGGACCACAACTGCGTCAGCGTTAACTTTTATTTTGGAGAAAACGGTGCAGAACCACACAACTGTGAACTAAATAACTCAACGAGTAAAGAGTATGATAAGGATCTGGTGAAAGCAGCGAACTACGTGTACCACGGAACCAAGGTACCAGTCGTTAAATATAAATTGCACTACTTTCTCTTTTTCAATTCATCAGAGCTAATATTCATGTCCGGAAAACGCCTTTTAACGATCATTTGGTATTTTACATAAATTTTAGACAAGTGCTGATGTCGTTACGGATCTTTTAGTAGAAAAGTACCAACAAAAAACAAAAGTCCTTTGAGTGCCCTAAGGACACCTAACTCTATTAAGAAAAGCAGGTAATTTTTTAAAGTCATTTCAGAACGTTGGTCACCAGCCTTGAGCAAATAATTGATCGCTGTTTTTCTTGCAATGAAGAAAGCACAACAAGAATAAATGGAATGGCCTTTCGAATGCATTTCTGCAAAAGTTAGTTAAATTCAATTGGGTTTCAGGCTCTAATTGGGTTTAATAATCGAAATAATAAGATACATCTCATGGCTGAAGAGTGGGTACGACTATGGATATAACGATACAGTTGAGCTATGAGCGGGGTTACTGTGTGCTGTTCTTGGGAAAGACAATTTACTCTATAATAGCCTGTCTACAGACGCCCCTTCCCGATTTTTCTGAGTGATGGGAGTGATTTACACGGGCTACATTTGAAATTCCTTTCTCCACCAAATTGTTCTCAGGTTCTCGGCGAAATTTCGAAGAAGGTTGTCAAGATATTAGACAGTTACTCGTGACATCCCGTCCAGGGGGGCGATAATTCTTCTTCTCACCTCACGCTGAAAATGTGTTATATTTAGCTCTCGAAGTTTTGCAATATGTCTCATACAGAATTTCTCTTTTAACGCAAGTGACAAGTTTCCTTTTTGTTTTTGTTTTTTATTATTTTTGAAGAATTTTTGCGCTCAAGCTCCATGTAAAAATTACGGCACCTGCCAGTCGGGATTTACAAAACAACGATATCGATGTTTATGTGCGTCTGGATTCACTGACCACGACTGTGAGGAAGGTGACGCTTAAAATGATAGAAATGAATTTTGCTTTTAATTTTAACGCACTGGTCTATTTCTTCAGAGGGTTCAAGATTTAGAATCGGTTGTACTTGTGACACATATTTAATAAGACCCATTATGGGGGGAAAGAAGTATGGGGGCGCAATTTCAAATTTCATGCTCTTTTTCTCAACTCTGGGTATTGTGTCTTGTTTATTATGAACAGGAAAGAACTTGAACCACCTCTCTTAAGTGTTGCATTCATTTTCTGTTTCAAAGACTATCCTGCTTCTTTCAAGTTGCAGTCTCACCCCAGCCTATGATAGGCATTCTGCGCCGGGAAAAATGGGGCGAATAATTTTCCTCTCCGCAGCAGCTCCTCACTCTAAACAGCTGGCAAATAGCGTAATAAATCATATAATTTCAATCATCGATGAGTGTGTTCTAAATTTTCACAAGTGTAGCGAGTATGCCAGTTCCACCAATACCGAGGGATCTTACAAGTGCTCTTGCAATCCTGAATTCGGCGGGGATGGCGTTAAGGATAATAACTGTTAGATAAATATCAATAAGTTTTTAGAATTCTTAGTCATGCTTACATGCATGCCATGGAACTTTCTAGAACATTCTATTATGTCACGTAGTCATGATGTAATACTACCAAAATAGTTGTGTTGTGAGCTCCATGGATGTTCTAGAATACTTTGTAAATGCTCATAAAGATTCATTCGTGCCGTAATAATAGTTGCTGCTGTCGAGAGTTACCAAGTTATTGTGGAAGATTGGTTGTTTTGAGGAACTTTGGAAACAACTGTGATATAGACTGTAGAGGGCTTAAGTGAGGTATGTTAACATCGTGTATCACGAATTTTTGTACACACTATTGGGTTCATTTCAGACATCGGCGGAGATGCTGAGAATACCTCCCACAATAGCAATGAAAACGCTATTTGCGAAAATTCCGGGGGATCTTCGAAGTGTATGTGTAAACCTGGATTCAGTGGGGATGGACACAACTGTACTGGTAATAAGTTTTCTTCAGGCCATATCAGTCATTAATGAAGGCAGTACAATTAATGACCTGATGTTCTTGTTGTTATGATAATAAAAGAACCCAAAGATCTCGGTAGAAGTCGCGTTTGATGATCCAGATAACACTTTACTCTTTTCATTCCATCGGATATACAATTATGTCGGTTAAACTTGATCAGCAGGCGTTGTTGTTGTCTCGACCAGTTTTTTTTCCATTATATTATTTATTTATTTATATATTTTTTTCATTATTTTTTTTTTAATATATGTATATTTTTTCATTCTCTCCCTACAATCATGATGGCACACATCATTGAGTTGATTCCATTGCAGACATTGATGAGTGTGCGTCAAATTTTTCGGGTTTCTTCGATAGGTACATCGGTTTTTCAATCCTAGTTGTAAATTCCTTTTATCCATCGCTTTGCCTAGATTAACTGCCGCGATTATTATCACTTAGGATGAATATAGTCTCGGGGATAAAATCCGTAGGAAAAAGACCTCATGTGCTCCTTAAGGGCGCATATTAAACGTTTGTTTATTGGACGACTGACTGATTTCGATGTTGATTTGAAAACTTTCCATCAAATCAAGGTATGTCTCTGGGTAAAAAAAATGCTTAGGTTAACTTTTGGATAGCCTCTGCTAACGTCAAACTTTCTTTAAAGATCCTGGTTAATTAACTACGCCTCTGTCTCTGTTTACATACGGGCAACTGAAGAGAAAATCGTTGATATTACATTCAATAGCTGGCCCGTCAACTCTTTTTTCCAGGTACAAGGAAAGGATTCGCGAAAGGAGAAGCGTTTTGCAACCTAAGAACAAATCCGACGCGCTCCACATTTAATGAAAACGTACAGAGCCTCAAAATACGCCTAAAGGGAATAGAAGATGCCTTAAAATGTTCTGGAGAAATATCGCTAGAGTTATCTGCTCCAGTAGAGAAGGGTCACTTTAAAACAAAGGAAATAGCACAGGGGAGAAAATATTGCTTTACTTAACCACAAAAAATACTGATGAGGAAATGGCCCCTTATTTAAACCAACGCACCTATCCGTAAACGAAAGTCACTAAATTATATCTTGGTCATAGCTAATCTTTGAAGACACAAGTTTGAAAACGCTTGCGGATGGCAGGAGTGTCACGGGTCGAGCAGGATTCTTGATACTTCAAATTTTAACTGGTCACTTGCCTCTTGTGACCTGCACCTTGCGCGAAGCATATCCACGCTTTAATTCAGCACAATTTCTGCAAATTGGCTATTACTTAGACCTTCGATGTCGGAACCAACCTTCCTGTCATTCCACATGTTGAATTTTTTCGTCTGCCTCGCGGCTTTAGGCCTTCCATGTGAAGAAACGCGAGAAGCCCCGATAATTTCAGAAGACTGTTAAGACAATTTAAGATCTCAACATATTCAAATCTCTCAGATGACCTTGGATGACAGACCACAATGGAAATTTCACAAATCTCGATAACATAGTAGTGGCGGACAAAGCGCGCAGTGAGTAGTGGTTGTTAGGTTCCTTTGAGACCAATCCGTCAGTCACAGATTGAAGTCCCACCCCCACAGCTCCATAGTTATTCCCAATTAATGTCATAGTTACAGTCTATTAAATTCATATTAGACATCGATGAGTGTGCTGAAGATCCCTACAGCTGTAACAAGGACAATGCCACATGTAAAAATACCGAGGGATCGTTCAAATGCTCTTGTAAGCCGGGATTCATTGGGGATGGACACAGCTGCCGAGGTAAAATCCTATACAACGAATACCGAAAATTAGGGAGCTTCGGCAGCATTTAAGCTTTGGTTTGAAGCTCTCTGTAGTTCTGAATAAAATTTTACTGTTTCTGTCAGTGTTGTCAATGGACCGAGGTAAAGCCTTTACATAATTTCTTTATAATCCACACATCACATGTGAAGTTTACCAAATCAAAGCCTCATAATAGTAAAAGTGTTGGGGGCGGGAGGGAGAGGGGGGAAAGAGGTTCAGGCAGGCGTGTCCTCTGTTCAAACGGAGGGGCAGGTTGTGCAGAACAGAGATAAGAACTTAACGAAGTTGGCTTACAGTATTTTCAAAGCTGTTAGCTTGAGAGCTACCCTCTGGGATTTTTTTGAAATGAAATTTGACATATCAGTTGTAAGCATAGAGTAGTCGAGGCATTGTTACATTCATAACTATATTATGCGATTTGATATGACCACAATTTACTATTTTTTGTTGAAAATAGTGCTTGATTGTGAATAGAACGTTAGTGGATCAAGAAGGTTATTGTCATCGAACGAGAAGCATTTTCCTGTTTCTTTTCCACAGGCTTATTAGGCTTCGTTCCCGAGATGCCTGCCGAGTCTTGTGGAGAGATCAAAGCTAACGAAGGAAGGATGGCTGTCAGCGGTAGATATTGGCTGGAGCCCCAGGAGACAAACATGAAATCCAAGAAGTTTTTGGTAATTAAATTATTATTCTTCAATCATGGGTAATTCAAGAAAAGATAGATTTGTATCGCAAAAAGCAAGAATGTTTGGAGTTCATAATTTCTTTCTTGAAGGTAATTCAGGAAAAAAAAATTGGATTAAAAAATGTAAGTTTGCATGGAATTCTTAATTCGTTTCCAGGTTTATTGTGACATGGTATCAGCGGATCAGGCCTGGACTCTCCTCGCTCGGTTTTCAAACAGTGACACTAAAAACTGGATGGATGACTTAGGAAGTTGGTGGTATGACAGTACTCAAGCTGCAGGAGAAACCGCTGACCCGTCATACAAAGCAGACATGATCTCGCCGGCGTTCTGGCTGGTCAGTGGCAGTGAGCTTAAGATCACGCGCAATGATGACTCTGGTCACACTCCTCTATTGCAAACAACGGGGAACTGCCTCAGCAGGAAGACATTTCGCTCCAAAATTACCGGCTATGGTGACTTCAGAAACGGTTCAGTTTGGTCCGAAAATGAGTGCCTATGAAAATGCAATGTTCAATATGGTGGACAGTACCAAAAAACTGAGGGTTTCGGACAGACTTCATGGAAGTGGGGTGGTTCTGTGATCATGATTGGAGGAGGTGGAGATAGTTGTTCTGGTGCCGATCACGGAATTGCGATAACGAAGGCGAAACATGCCTCTTTTAAAATAAAAGAGCATGGCAGAAGAGATGAGTTTGGTGACAATGCATGGGGTGATAAAACGAAAAGATACTCATTGAATTTGTGGATTCGTTAATGTCTCCAATGGTTTATGATTTGCCTTGCCTCTTAGACAAATTTTCAATTGATTGTCTAAAAATCTTAACCATAATAGTCTCGACGACCAATTGGAACAAAGGTTTATATTATCATTAGCCAATGAGAACTCAAAGTGATTGAAGCACGGGAAAAGGCAAATGACATAAAGTCGGTGTTGCTTTTAGTTTCGCATTTGATTAGTTAGGAAAATGGGGCGAATTTTCTGAGCCAATCATAGAGCAAAGTTAAGTTAAACCAAAACAAACCCGAGTTTCTTTGGACACTTAATTGAAAAATGGTTTATGAATGCCAGAAACGAGATGAAACATTGGGCTTATACTTGATATAGAAGACACAGTTGATGTAAAACAATAGAGAACAAAGGCAAAAGAACCAGGGATCACGGTGATGGAACCGTGATGATGATTGGTGAAGGGGGAACCTGCTGCACATGTGCAGATGACGGGATTGAAATAACTGAGGCTGATCAAGCAGCCTTTGTTAAAACAACGGAGGCAAATGAAACTGAATACGACTTTAAAATGAGGCTCAAACTTCATCTAAACCGAACGATGCATATTCCTTGAATCTATAGATTAGTTAAGCTTTGGAGTGACTCTATCACGGTAAATCGTCCTTACAAATTAGTTGCAGGTCTATATCGAAAAAATTTAAACCCAGGGGAAGTGCTCTTGAAGACTTGATAGTTATGGAAAATAAAACTCAAAATCGAAGCGTCTTTGATTGAATTTTAAGAACATTTAGAGATATGTTTGAAGGCTTGGGTCAGTCTTAAGGGTTTAAATGGGCGTTTTGCGTCAAGATCTCATATATTCTCTCTATATATTTATATAATAAGCTCAGTTATGCACGCATTCTGATTGGTTCTCACTTATGATCTATTAGAGGGCAGACGTATAGATGACGTCATCATTAAAACTTTTTTCCGTATATTTTGATTCTTTATAAAATAATTCAAATAGTACGCGCGCTCTGATTGGCCATAAAACCATTCTACATGAGCGTATGTAAACACGGTTTTCGTTCCTCTTTCATTAGTTATTTTATAAAAGAAATGTAAAATGGTTTCCGTGTTTACATAGCCTGATGTAAACACTTGGGAGGTTGGGAGAACACTCGATATACTGGAACCATTCCGCTTCGCGTCGTGGTTTCATACGCTTATCTCGTGTTCTCTCAACCTCCGGCGTGTTTACATCAGGCTATGTAAACACGGAAACCACTTTACATTTCTTCATTATTATATAAAACAAATAGATTCCAAGTTGGTGTGCGGCTGCGCCTCGTGTGCCACTTTTTTGTTCTTACCACATTTTGACGTCATCTGTGATCTATTACTGAACAGACGCACGGCAACTTGGAATCTATTTGTTAAATATATATATCCGGAGTTAAAAAATTGTATGGTTTCCATAGTATACCTCTATTTTAAGACTGTATTTATAATGTCAATCTGCAGTGAGTAAAGCACAAGAGTAAAGAAAACTTAACGAAATTGTCTTTAATCAGTGTGCATCACGGTAAAAGAGTAGAGGAGATGATAGATTCTGCGCCACCCGTTTGTGGGTAATTGGGGTATTTTTCTAAACTGTAAATGGAAAAATTAAACGTCGCACTGGGTGTGATAGGCTTTCATTGGTGAACCGACACTATAAAATTTGCATACAAGTTTATTAAGTGAGTCATCAGTGAAAGTCCGATGGAGGTTTCTCTGCTTGCACAGATAATCGCATATTTGTCTGCCTCTTCTGTAAGAAAGAGGCTACGGACTTGTTATGTAAGAGTCAGCTCGATTGGTTTAACCGTTAGCCGGAAAAAGGCCCAAATTAAATTAGCAGTTGGTGAAAATTGACGAATTTTAATTGGTCAGCCGTAAAAAAAGTTACCTGTTTAAAACTTTCTGATGACTGTAGTGGAAAGATATTAACCGTTCGCCGTTAATTGGCTAACATTATAACCGTTGGCCGTTAAAGCCTTCACCCCATTGACACCCTCATTTAAGAGTTTGTAAAGAGATCTCCGTTTGTAGAGAGATCTCCCCTTATATTGGCCCGGTGAAAAACCTATACTTGCCTCATAAAATGTTAAAATGTTCACTGATTGCATTAGACAGGACAACTTTACGGCTGAGAATCCTTGTCGACGAGGAGAGCGAGGCACGCGCAGGCTACACCTAAAAGACAGCTTGGGAAGATAGCTTAAACCCGATTGAAACAGGGGCAGTTTTGCATGTATCTTTGCTCCACTGGCCGTTAAGGGGATAAAATTAATTTCATGAGCACTTAACATCACAATCAGTAAAGAAGCTGCGTTATAAAGAATTTGTGAGTATTTATTTTTCGCCTCCATGTACATTAGGTAAGCCTGTTGAGACTAATTTTGTTAATAATTTTTTATGATTTAATCTTTCATTTGCAATTCTAGTCAATCTTCCTCATCCTTTGCCGACCTCATTGCATTAAGGGTAAGTTCTTTCCCGTTCAATTATTCTATCTTACAAAACTAATATTTTTTTTTTTAGGTTTCTCGTGCTTTAAAGGTAATTTTTACAAACATCCTAGACTAAGGAATGATGACGCAGCTCTTCAAAAATGCTCAGCTTTTGGGACAGAAAAATATCACCAAACAAATGATTACAATTCAAATGCAAATTTACTTCGAACGTCACTTGCGATTCGCTTCCGAATATCTTGGAATGGTTACTCAGTGAGTATCTGATGGTAATGTAGACACAATCAGCTGCTCAGCCAATCTCGCTCTTTGGATGTGCTTTCAGATCCGGATGCCCTTAGATAACTTTGCTTCATTCTATATAGAAGGTGGGTTTCTATAGAAACTGTGGTGCTGAGTCGTTGGAGGAGCACGACAGGATAATTTTGGTTTTATCAACTTAGTTGGTAATGTAAATTGGCCGACACTAACGGATGCGACTGACGCGTTAAAAGCTACTTTCAGTACACGAACCGTAAGCGGCTGATATTTGAAACATCAGCAGTCAAACAGCTTAAGAAATGGACGCGTATACTTTACACCAATTATTAACCTACAGTGCAGTGCAGGTTATTAGCCTCGAGTGCAGGCTAATAGCCAGTTAGTAATACGAGTTCGAGATTATAATATCCTTGGGGTGAGTTAACGCTACAAGCTGGCGATTATAGATTCTAGTACCGGCAATGTTTGATTTAGAGTTAAAATGGACGGTAGGGGGGAGTGCACGGGAAAAGGCTGGTAATTTCTATTGCCCGACCCCCTCCCCTCTCCTTCCTTTTCACCGACGCTCGCCTTCTTCTTACAAAAGATTTCTTTCTCTCCCCAGTCTTTTGTTGCCGTAAAAATAAAAATCTTAAAAAAAATTTACCATTCAGAAGAGTTTTCTTTCTTAATTTTCCTATATTTTGGGTTTCGAAGATTTTGTCAACGTGTTTCAAAAAGTCTTATGGTCTGTTTGTTTGTCAGTTAGTACGTATCACAAAGAAAAGTAATTGCGAATTTCCGGTTTTAGCCCAATTCATTTCCGCTCTGTTGCTCTCAGCCAAATAGAAGCCAATCATTTATTACCTAGGATACATTGCGCGATTAAAAAGATGGAGGAGAAGGTTAAATTAAAATTTATTAAAGTAATGAGCTCATAAGGAAATGTCACAGAAGAATCTTAGGCTAGGCTAAGCCTCCTGCGAGATGCAAAACAGAGGTGAGATTTTACTCTCTGTGTTCACTACGCCTAAGTAGTACGTGTAGTTAACGCAAGTAAGTACGTTTTAACAAAGTCGGGTTCAAGATTGTACAAGCCTTGGTTATGAAATGCCGATACTTGTTGCCGCTATGGGTTGTGGCTGGGGACTGTTCCAGTTTAAACCCACATTTATTTTTTTCTGATAATAGCTCGTATTAATCTTACCCGTGACAAATTATCTAAAAGGAAAATTATTTGAAACCTAGAATGAAAAAATTACATCGAAGGCACTTGAGGTTTGGTTTGCTTATTTTTTGTTAAGCTTACATGATGCCAAGGCTTTTGTTTTTTTCCACGGCAAAATAGCGATTACATGTGGTTGCTGTTTAATATCGAGTTCTTCAGGACAAATTTATGTTCAGGTTTTTTATTATTATTTTTTGTCTTGTTTTGCTTTGTTTTGACTCGATTTACCCGCTAGCATAGTGCAACTTATGATTACGTTAATTAAGTGGAGAATTGATTCTTTGATTCACCACTAAAACTAAAACAAAAAAACATTAATGAAAGTCATATGTCTTTTTGCTGTTAGCTTATCAAATGATCACAGATCAGCCACATGTTAGCTATTAAAGCACTACGTATGGTGGTGTGATCTCTGGGAAAATTTGTTTGCCATTGTACTTTAGGATGACAGAGAGCAACTTAACTGTTCAATAAGTGTTTTCTTCTGAGTTTCAAATTTGGCAAAGAGTGCCATCTTGGCCCTTATTGTGACCTGCCTTTAAAAAAGAAGGAAACTTTAAGAAATAAATGAAAAGCTCTGTTGCTGCCAAAAATCAAGTTAACATAATTTAATTCTTTCAAATTCTTGTATATTTATTTCTTTTCATCACATTTTCATTAAGCTCTTTTGTTTTAAAGTCTGTTACTTTCATGGATTTTCTGTTACTTATTTTTTCTCAATTTATATTCATATAAGTTCTTTACTGTAACTTTTATTCATTCTGACTTATAGTTAAACTTTGCTGGATCATTTTAAATCATTCTCTATTGTCTTAAACCAGGACCTTGTATAACATTTGGTAGTGTCTCTGGTTCTCTCTCTTTTTTTTTTGTTTATTTTTTTCAGAGGTAACTTATTATTTGTAATTTAATTGTAGCAACCCCTTCTATTGTTCACCTTGCTTTGATTGTTCACCTTTTTCTGTTTTGTGTGGAAGTATGTTAAAGAGTGTTTTTTTTGTTTGGACCAATACATGTAATTTTGGCCATCAGGAGCACCTCTAGGACTGTGATTCCCAATTACCACAAAATGTGCGGTTTTTCTCTTTCATTAATTTTTTTTGAAGCAATGATGCTGCACTTTTCTTTAGCTTATCAATATTTGCTGAGCAAGTCTCTGACATCTTACAGTTCCTCTATGATTTTCCCCTTCAACTGTGTAGCTGCTTCTTGATTTATACTAATGACAAGACATTACCCAATAAACCTGTCCTGAAGTGATGTTAATTTTGGTTACCTAGAATTCTGATATTTTTGCTCAGTATAGAACAAATCAGAACCCAATTGGTAGCCTTCAACATCCCATGCCTTTTGTTGGAGAAAAAAAACCTTATGCCTGAGAGATGTACATTGTAAATTATATAACAGCTTCCCTGTTTCTGAGGCAAATTGAGGCTATTATGTTTATTATCCTTCAAATATTTTTGACATGCAGGAAAAATATTTTTGAATAGCTTATTGTTTATGGCGTGGGAGGTTCACTTTTCAGTGTTCTCTGAAATGATTTGGTAAAGGAAAGAAACATGTTCCTTCTTTTATAACAACCACATAACACTTTTCATCGCAAATTAAATCTTGAACACAGAGTTTTCCATATTGAATGTAAGGTTTGAAAATTGGGGAATATCACTTGAGGTATATCCTTGGATATCCCCCAGTTTAGCCTAAGGATATTCTGTTTTGTGATGTGGTTAGACCAATAGGCCCAAGCAAAGATATTTGTTGGAGAGTGATGGAATTTTTTGATCATGAGTAATTTATTTTAAAAGTAGGGTAGCTTATATATTGCTTTGTGTGGTGTTGAAATTAGGATTTTAAAATATGAAAAATGACCAAAAAAAACAGAGAGAAACAAAGGAAAAAACTAACTTAAGTCACTGCAAACTACAAGAAACCCAAATTGCTGTTTTTGTCTATGATTGGTTGATTAGATAGTGTTAATATTTTGGCAAATCACAGACCAAGATCATGGAAAAGCTTGGAAAAATTGGATTGTTTTTAAGCTCAATCAAATTTATAAATTGCACTGTGTATGAGGAGTAAAAAGATCATTACATAGTTCAAATCTGTCTCAAATTGTCTCCTCTTAACCAACTACCTGAAATCTTGATCCTTTTAGCTCCAAGATCTGAGAATTGACTCACTCAACTGAAAACCTTACTCAGTTTGTTTTAGGTGTTGCTGGGAATATGTCTGAGATTGTTTTAACCCTTTAACTCCTAGAAGTGATTCACATGTAACTTCTCCCTACAATATTTATCCACTATCCAACAAACAGGTAATGAGAGTACTCAAATGTATCAGGTAGAAGTTTTTATCTTGATCTAACACTAAATTCTTACAACTAATTTACAAGGAAATGTGTAGCAGCTAGAGAGGAGAATTAACAATTAGTTTCTAGGAATTATAGGGTTAATGCTCAAACAAAAATTTTTCTTTAAGTTCTTCTAGAGATTCTATATTCATTGTTGCTTTTGTTTTTTTTCAGGCCCTTCTTTATGGAAGCTGTGTGTCCCAGAAAGACAACATTACCAAGCATGCTTGTGATAGGGAGTTTCAAGCACTTAAAGGCTGTATAAGACAAGCAGTAAGTTTTCTGTTTAATTAGCTTGGATAATATTTCAAATTTTAAACCACAAACTTCAATTTTATGACAAAATAGTAGGCTTGTGGAAACTTAAAAAGAATGTAATGGAAGTCACTATGCTCATTTTGAATGCTATGATTCTTATAGTTTTTGAATTTGTTTTGTTTTTTCTGGTACTTGGAAAAGTTAATATCATAATGATTGTAGAATTGATGAATAAAAAGCAAATTATGGCTACTGTGAAATGTGTGAGAATTACTCATACTGAGTATAGAGCTTATTCTAATATGGTGACCATTTTATGATTCCATTTTTAGTCACCCCAGATATGGTAATATCATTTCCTGTGTATATTTCCAGCTTTTAGAAAGTGAGATTTTGTTTTAAAACTGAAATAGAAGCCAATGTGCTGGGTAGTTGAACCCATGAACATGTTCTACCACAGCAATATCAGGCATTGAAAAAGATTACCATTTATATGATCAAGAAAAAGTCAATTTTTATCCTTTGGCGGCTTGTTATTGAACTTTCAATTGAACTGTTAAAGGCCCTACATCTACCTTTAAAGAAAACAAAACAGAAAAAGACAATCATAAGGGCCCCCCCCCTCGAGTATAAGCCTACGCCTCGCTTTTCTTGTTTGGGGAGCGGGGCTGATGTTAGCCTTAATTTTTGTCATGCTGTCTCTCGGTTAATGGAAATGAATGAATGAGCTGCTGTGGGATCAGGAAATGTTGACCACCGACTTGAACTCGCCCGGTCCTTCGCTTGTCTCTAATCCACTGACTGAGAGTCTTAAACAGGTTTCTTTTTTGGGGAAAATTTGTCCGTTTAACTTATCTTCGGACAATCATGAAAATGACAACGACAAACACAAAAAATCAAATTTACCCACCGAACAGATATAGGGATCAGAGGAATGCAACTGTAAAGTAAGGCAAAGACCTCAACACGTAATCGGGTGACAGTAAGGAAATTTGATTTCCATTGTCAAGGACGTGATTGTTTTAATTAAATCGGTATGCTTGCATGTAAAAAATTTTCAGAAAACTAAGCGTGTCGTGAACTCAAGGAAGCAAGGTGTGTTATGTTGATCAAACGGTTGTAATATTTCCGTAGCTCGCTTGTCTTCATAAATCTACCGCTTTTATCTCTCTCTCTTATCGGCTGTTAATCATGTCTAACGCGGGTAGGTGTGTTTCACACAATGGAGACGTTTGTAATTTGATTTGACCGTTTCAGATAGAGTGCAGCACTTGAAGTCAATCTTACTTGCTGAATGGAGAGCGAGATCCGTAGTTAGTTCTGATGACTGGAAGGTACGTTGCGAGGTTTTTTCAATCGCCGAGACCAACTCTTTTGAGAGAGCAACTCAAATAAGCTCAGATATGGGGCAAACCAAGACTCTGAAGATTCTATGTTATTGGGAATATAAAACAAAGATATGCATGTTGTTGATTGCAAGTAGGACCCGAACTTAGTGTTCATTTCGTATTGCTGACTTCCAGAGAATTTAGTGTGATCACTTTTCATTACACAACGTTATGTAACAAGCAGTAAAAATATATTCAGTTGTGCATGTTACGTAGGAGAGGTTAAGCTAAGTAAGTTAGCGGTTGTGTATCTAGCGAAAAAGTTTTTTCACGTTCTTTTTTATAACGGTGTTCTTTGCCTTTAAAACACAACAAAAGAGCGTTAGGGATTTGTGTGCGCCACATCGAGAAAAATCGAACTTTCGGTTAAACCGATAATTTTGCTTTTACAGATAGATTTTGGAGGAATTCGCTGAGGAAGCGAGAAAGTTCCTATTCATGGACGGGAAAGCTGTGACTATGATATAGTTGTGGGTTAAGCGCTACACGAGGACAAGTTGTTAAACACCGTTTATTTCCAAAAAATTGGAATGAGGTACTTCCAAAATTAAAACATCCATCCGTAGCAATTAATAAAGTGAGGGGTAGATTCGAATATCGTATCCAATTAAGAGCTTTTTTGAAGACAACTCCTCGAACAATAAAATATGATGACTTCCCTTGCCTGGCGATGATACTTCTGAAGATATGGTCTCAGTGATACTCGCAATAAAGCAGAAAATAATTATCAGGAGATTACTAAGGAGCTTGCATGCACTCTTCTGATAAGTTCCTTCCTCGTTTTGACAAAAGATATGCGAAGAGCCTCGCCCGCAAATAACTGACGGGATTCTCATAATATCTAAATAGCTGAAGTCAGTCCTATAAGGGGAACGATATGAATTGCTGTTGCGTTGTAATTTCATCAGAATCCCCACATCCACAGCATTAAACAAAACGAAATCGTTGGTAGAGTTCTTTTAGATTCTCAAGTAGTTTCTTTGTTGGCTATTGCATTCTTTACTGATTCAAACATTTGCCAACTTTGGAGAATATTACTACGTTATCTTTTCCTAATATTTGTATCATCTCTCCCTTGAAAGCTTATTTCGATTACCCTTTATAAAATAATTCAAATACTACGCGCGCTCTGATTGGCCATAAAACCATTTTATACGAGCGTATGTAAACACAGTTTTCGTTCCTCTTTCATTTGTTATTTTATAAAAGAAATGTAAAATGGTTTCCGCGTTTACATAGCCTGATATAAACACTTGGGAGATTGGGAGAACGAGATACGAGGTAAGCGTAGGAAACCACTTCGCTTCGCGTCGTGGTTTCCAGCTTATCGAGTGTTCTCCCAACCTCCTAAGTGTTTACATCAGGCTATGTAAACACGGAAACCATTTTACATTTCTTCAATATATTAGCCATTTGTTACAAGAAATAAAATTTTCATTACAGGGCCTTATTATTATTCTTATTCTGTTGAAAAAATTGTTGGAAACTCTAATTAAATCTAAGATTTTAAAGTTCACATTGGAAAAATCGACGAAAGAAAGGTCTAGTTCTCCAATTTGTATCAATAGTCTCTATGCCTATGAAGTCACTCTGTAAAGCCGGGCTCTTCACAGGGGCCGATCAACGTGACTGCTGGGAACTGCCACTTTAACCTGTAAACACAATAATCAGAACACTGTGATTAAACGACAAGGGAGAACAATAGAGTGCATGAATTGCGTTTGATTATTGAGATGGGAGCCAGCGATGAAGAATGAAATATGAAAACCATAAACTTCATGATGTGTGTTAAAGGAGCAAAGCACTAGATCGAACAACAAACAGGGTGACTGTTGTCAACTCGGCATTAAAAAGAATATTAAGGATCCTAACTAACAAATATGGATCAATATCAGTATACGGGCGACTGCCCATCTGCCCCTCCCACAAATATGACTGTAAAACATAAATTTCATTTAATTGGAGTAAAGTAATGAGCTGTACCTTGCACGGGTTGAAGGCTGACATAGTGCACCTCATGAATATGTCCCAGCACAAGAGGTTTGCTTTCGTCAACTGAAAAATGTGGTGTAATGATTACATCATGGCTACGGGATAGACTGCTGACCACACGAATGCACGTTTCAAAGCAGTTTGCTGCAGCACACAGAATCACGTGATCACCCCAAGCGCCATCTTGTTCCATGTGCACTAGGTATTCAGTCCATGTTTGATGTCCATGGACAAAGTCAAACAGATCTGTTCCATCCGGCTGTAAGAAAGATCAGTTAAAGAAGGAAACTTAAAAGGATTGTTAAGAGAAACTTGAGCGCGTGGAGTACGAGTCAGGGAGTAATTTTATCAGAATGGTACGAGACGAACTTAAATTGGCAATGTACTGTATGGTAACAAGTTTTCTGCTTTGCAAACAGCAGGCAAACAACAAGAAAGATCCATCATTAAGAGAATGACTATAATTCTGTCCTCTGATGGAGGTTTAAAAGAAATTCTTCTGAAACTGAAATATTCAAATGACTAAAACCGTGGTGGCCTGCTTCTCCGGACACCACATTAAGTAACATATGAATTTAATTGTCACCAACGTCACTGTGTGGCTTCTTAAATAATAAAGTTAAATATCTCAAGTTCCCCTTTCCACCAGGGTTATAAGCTGGTTTCAGAGCTCCTGAAAAAAAGGCCATCATTCCATACAGAAGGAGTAACAATACTCCTGGTCACTTCACGCTGTGAACATAGGGATAGGTTCTAGTGGTGTTGACCAAGTCATACTCAAACAGTAACATCACGTGACATACTCTGTTAAACATACTAACATCAACTTACAAGTTTTGGGTTACTCCTGAGGTACTGAACCAAGGTTTGTCTTAATTTGCCATGTGGGATTTTGATTCCCTTAACAATTTCCAGTTGTTCGGACAAGGCATAGAACATGCAATTTCCTGATCCTTGATTATCAGATATTCTGAAGCCCCTGTCTGATGCAATATTCCTCAGCCCCAATGATAGATCTGTTTTGCTCTTGAATTTGCTTGCATCCAGTTGCATCTGCTGAAGTTCCTGGATGATTCGGTCAAGAGAACCTAGAAAACACAAGGTTTTTATTAATCTAACTGCAGTAAAAAAGCGAAAGAATCGTCTGCTGGAAATTAACAATTCTCAATCTAGTGAGAGAAACTTTTAGGTTAAAAAGGAGAAGAGCTTCAACCACCAGACTTCCGCTGTTTTGTCCAACAACTCAGCCTTAAGAAGGAAGCTGTAGCTGTCAATTGCGTTACTGTTTAAGTTCGATTTCTGCCCGTGAATGAATACACAAATAATCAAGAGAGAAGAAGCAGAGAAGAAAAATAAACGACGAGGTCTACACTCTGACATATCTGTGTAACTAGAAAAATAAATCCTGGAAAAAAAGAACGGGCTTGAATAATACACTAATGTATCCCCTCTACCGTATGAATATGTGATTACTTCAACACTATTTCGAAAGACAACGTATCGAGAATAGTACAAACTGATTTTGATAGGAACAGTAAGAGCTCCCCATGTCTCCTTGTTTCGGCCTGGTTTCAGACAATTTCTGGTAGTTTCCAATTGGATGAAAACTTCAAATGACTCGAGAAATAAATAACACTAAGCCGTCCGTCCGGATCAGGAGGTAAAAGAAAATCAAATTTGTTTGTACACGTCTTACGTTTGTGACTGAAGAGTGCATGGGTATAATTAAAAACATGTCTTAGAGGTAAAAAGCATCTTGCTAAGTTTTTACGAAGCATAGCTGGCCTGAAGTCAAAAGTTAGGAAAAGAAAATTGCTGGATCTCCTTGTAACTTGTCTTTTCTTCTTTGGGGATATCAATTATCATGTGTGATTAAATTATTTTACTCACTTGGAGTCAATAATGAATCAACTGTTAGTTGTTTAGTTGACGTGTCCATAACTTCAACCTGCCGCGCTCTGAAACTTGGGTCTCGTCTTTTAGAAGCTAAAAAGATAGAAAGAAGCTTTTATTTTAATAACAGAGCAAACAACAAGAGGATAAAACGATTGATAACTATTCATGTTCGACATCTCTTTTTATATGAGGGGTTCCGTCACAGTTACTAAGAGACCGAAAGCCGAGTAGCCTCCTAAAACACTTTTTGAAGGAAATTCAAAACATTCTCACCATGAAATATGTTCCACATCTTCTCCACCAGACTGTCACACTGTTTCTCCCAGCTAAACTTCTCTTCATAAGAACTCCTCAGTTGTTGAATATCTTGAAGTCGATCTGATCTTTCCTTCTGTCGGACACCAGCAATTGCCTTTGCCCACTCCTCAGGGTCCTCAGACTCCACCACGAATGATTTGCCTGATGGTACAGCGCACAGTGCTTCCCCAAAGCCTGAGTTGCCACTGACAAGAATGGGAAGACCAGCAGACAACGCTTCTAAGGCCGTCAAACCAAACCCCTCTGTTCTGGAGGGCATGATGCAGATGTCAACTTCACAAAATAATTTTTTCAATCCCTCTTTG
Organism: Pocillopora verrucosa; assembly: GCF_036669915.1. NCBI lineage: Eukaryota > Metazoa > Cnidaria > Anthozoa > Scleractinia > Pocilloporidae > Pocillopora > Pocillopora verrucosa. Next base: position 22,070,809 of record NC_089316.1, on the reverse strand, counting down.
CTTTGCACGAACTTCCTGACGATCAGCTGCTTTTTATCAATTCCACTCTTGAGTAGATTCTTTGCAACCTCATCCTGTTTACCGTCAGGTGCACCCACGAAAATCAGATGGTACGACCTGTCTTTCAGTTCAACTATTGCTCTAGCAGAGATATCGTAGCCCTTCAGGCTGAAGTCCTCTGGGTCACCCCGGCCAAACGTTAGAACCTTAAAGATGTCCACGTCAACTGCAGCTTGTTTTACGTCGGAAAACTCTTTGAACGTGCTTGGCGTCAGTTGAATTATATCTTGGTGCTTCTCGCATGAGCGCAGGTGAGAAGAGTAAGCGTTCGTCAACTTTGGTCCAACTGCTACCACAGCATCTGCCAACTGACACAACTCCACTTCAGTTGTACTCTTATCATCACCTTTGGAAATGGCCATGGGATAGTTTTTGTACATTCCTAGTTCTTCGGGTGCAGTGTGCACCACCTGAATCCACTTGCAACTGTGAGACTTTCTGATAACTTGGGCTTGCTTACCAAGCTTTCCACCATGACCCAGCACAAAGTCAATGACAAGGTCTCTTGGTGGGAAACTCAACCATTCAAGAGGATCACTGTAGCCTGCAAGTTTCTCGGCTTCCTGGATGGAAACATTGTGACTTGATGCCACCCTCTTCTCTTCTTCAGAACAGGCAGACTGTGGGACAAGGAGAGTAACGTCCAGTTCAGAGCGTTTGGCCAACAGAATGGCAAGCTGTCTGTTGATAGTGGACAATCCCCCCATTGACGAACTCCACTCACTGCCAAGGAGAGTCACCTTCAATGCTGTGGCAGACTTCTTTGGATTGATTTCACTTGCTTCATCATGTGATCTAGCAACTACATTTGAAGAGGACAACCCCTGAAGAAAAAAAGGTCATATAGGATTATGAAAAAAAAAAAACTTTTGGTGTGGTCATATAAAATTTTTATTGATCAACACTTTACCAAGGAAAAACAAAAGAGTATAAAATTAAAAAATAATTTCATCTTGTTAGAAATTCTCCGACTTGTATTTAAAACTGAAGACAATCTATCAAGGCTCCCTTTCTCACCACTGATAACAGTTTAATTGATATTCACATCAAGTAAATTAGGGGAGCAAAGCAAAGATGAAACTGAGGCCAGAAATCTTTTCGTGAAAAATCACTATAATCAATTATACCTGGCTTCTTCTTTTCAAGAACCATTTCTTTAATCCACAAACTGGTGCTACCTTATTGCAAGGTTTTCGCTTACAGATGTCTGGTCGACCTTCATTTGCATCAATGAGGTGGAAGCAGTCCTTGTGTGTGCAAGTGGTTTTCACGTGATCCGAGCATGCACGACCTGTTTCTTCTGCCCCTTGATGACAGTAAGGACATGCAACACACAGCCTATACTTCATTCCTCTCAGGTATGGCATTTCTTGTGACAAATTCTTAAGGGTGTCTTCAAGAAATTCACGAACAAGAGTCCCTAGTTCGACGGAGTTCTGTCCTTCAACCTGATCACTTTGTGCTTTTCTTTGTCTCAAGGTTACCTTCACAAATCCTGTTTTGCATATGAGGACAAAATCATGAACATCTTTCCCAATAATGAACCATGCTCCATTTTGATACAGGGTGGGTTGATGCGTGGCCCATGTCTCTGAACACCAACGAATGCATCGGGAGACAAGCTGCAAGAAGAGACCATGAGGGACAGAGCCATGGACAAAGAGGAGATACAATGGACAAGGGTCAGTTAATGATAATTCCATGTTACAGAGTTCTACAGGCGATGACTTCAACTGAGCTGGTACAAAGTACTTCTTGTCAGTTGGGGAAGCTGAGAACTTAGCGATCAAACCAAATCGCTCCATCATGTCAAGGATGTCTGCCTTAACGATTCCTCTCGTAATAAAGCTGGAGAACACATGATCAACATGTTCCATGCTAAGGATGCCACTTGCTTCAAGTTCCTGCCAGTACTTAGCAAATAAAGGAGTCTACAAAATATATAAATGACAGCAATTCCAGATTAGAGAAGTCCACTACATGTTCCTTTTTGAATTTTTTCCACGAATATGTACAGGAACTAGAAAAAATTTATTTCAATCAATGTACCGAAATGGTCAGAAATTACACTCATAATGTGCAATTTTGTATCTTGGGCTGCTCAGAGATGATTATCAGTTGTTATTCACCACCGCAGAAGCCAATCAGCACATGCAAAAAGAACTACTCGCTTGTGTGAATACAGTAATTGTGAGTGGTAGCAAGTCAATGCAAGTCTGTTGTAAAGTAAAAAGGCTAAATCAATTTATGGCCTAAAAAGCTGCAAAAGGTATATGAAATAACCTAAGGTCAGCAGTTGTAAAGATCAGAGTCACAGCTGTTGCATTAGTTGCCTATTTATTAAAAAAGAAAGTGTCATTCTCATTTTCTGTTGGTCTAAATTAATGAACATTTTTCATGTAAGGCCTTTCTAAAATGAACTTTTTTTCCTACCTGTTTATTGAAAGGTGGAATGGTTATCAGCTGTTTGAACAGATCAATCAACCACTGAGCCTTCAGTACAACTGTACTGCGGTGCTTGATTATCATCCCAAGACCATGGTAAAAACTGATCATAGACTCAAACTCTTTTGCATCTTTCATGAAACAATGTTTCCTTGCATAGTGCTCAAGTTGTTGCAGGTTTCTGTGATAAATCTGTTCAGCCACCAAAGCTTCAATCACCTTTTCAAACAAAAACCATCTAGAAGGAAACAGAATACTTGAAATATATATTAAGGGTTTAAAATTGGATATTGACTTCAGTCAGACATTTACTTATTTGTAGTCTTCCAGTGTTAATTAATCTATTTCCTTGGTCTAGCTTTCCCCAGACTTTTGGACAATTCAAATATGGTTATATTTTTCCCATAAACAATCTCAATTCAAAGCTGTGCCTTTTCAAATATCCATCTCACATTCACACCTCTTCAAAAGAGAGTATTGTCTCAATGTCATGAATGAGAGTTTTGTCTGTTTGCACTTAAATGACTGCCGTGTATTTGTACAGTCTGATGTTTTAAGAATTTGGATGGACTTCAAACTAGTGGATGTAAGATGATTTTGTTTTCGTATAAATTTACATGCATATACAGTTATACTGCTCTTCAAAGTAATATTCATGACTGTTTGAATCAAAAATTGATTCCGTACTCCATGAAGTGAGGTTTGCCAAATAAAATGTTATTTTCATTTACCTGACTGGTATTTTCTCCCCCATATAAGGCTCCTGCCTCAACACCTCCAGAATTTTGTTTTGCAATTCTTTTATTCTATCTGCTTTTCCTTCTTCCTTGGCTGGATATGTTTAGAAAATGAATTCAAAGCATAATGTAACACAGAAACATGTGCTTACAATAAGAACAGTTTGTATTATACATATTTTACCACTGACAACATAGCTAAGATGATAAACTCTTCAACTCTTCAAATCATTTTCTTTTCCCTATTTCAAACTTTGAAATTAATGGATCTGTCAGCAAACATTTATAAGCCCAAGTATGGAAACACTGGTACATAAAGAAACTGAAAGCTAAGAAGAGTGCAGCTGATAAAAAAATAAATAAATAAAATTTTCACTTGCAGTTAATTAGCCTGAACTCATTCAACCAGGGCAGTATCCTTCCCTCATCACTCCCACAAAAACATTCTATATGTTTAGCAAGCTTTTAAAATTATAATGCCACAGCAGAACTGCTTGATGACATGTAAATGTGAGTCAGGTAATAATTATTGTAAGCTCAATGCTTGCCAACCATCTACCAAATGGGCCTTTGATTAAAAAAAAAATGGCCACAAATTAAGTATACTTGGAATTGACACAAAGACAAGCTATTAAGCAATTATAAAACCATCAATTACTGCAAGTAACACATTGTAAAGGATACAATATGACATGAGATATCTTACCTGTTTTATGTTTCTCTCTCTGCTTCCGAATCTTCTGGATAGATTTCTTAATCAAGTTTGGTCTCTCAGTGTTGTCAATGCAGAATAAGGGTCTGACCACATGCTTCTCATATTCCATACCAGAAATTCTCTCCTGTATTTGATTCTTTATTACTGCTATGTCTCCAACTGGTTTATCAGCATGTGTTCCAACAATAAACACTGGGGGACGGAGGTAGGGTAGCTTATGTTGTGCATTATCATCTGGGTAATCAGTTGCCAGGGCAACACCGTGTACTGTTGCCAGCCATGACAGCAAATTCTCCATGTTTGTGTCATTGTTAGGGTTTTCCAATTTCACAACATTACTCCCTTGTCTCATGCAGGGCTCAGCTGCAGCATCCAAAGGCTTGCTGAGATTGTGCACCAATATATATAGTGCTCGTTGTGATAAGAAGATAGGATGGCTGGCATAGTACAGGTGCTGCCCTGCAAAGTCCCATATATCCATTGAAACATAGGATTCTTCTTTGAATAAGCCACTTTTGATGCGTTTGCCTTTGATATACTTCAACAACTGATGAACATGCTTCGCAGTATCAGGGGGTTGAGCAACATCAATAATTACCCTGGGTTCATCTAAGATGCATTCCTTTGAGTGTTCAACACCACTGTTATGAAAACCACCTACTAGCCAGTAATCTCCTGTATCCTCAACCTGAGTAAAGTATGAAATAGGTTGAAATTAATTACCCTAAGTACCACAGTAATTCAGTTTAGCCAGAAACTTCACTACACATTTGAAATAATTATGTCAAAGTTTTGATGTAAATTAGACCAAATGACAGTACATTAAGTGGGAGGGAAATTATTGTTAGACCACAAGCAGTTCCCTGGTTCTTGGCTAAGACCTTTAGAAAGTAAAAAAATCAATTAAAAAAAGATTTAACAATTTAGATTTTCTCCTCACTTTGAGGTTCACATAATTTTCAGTTGACATTAAGCATTAAAAACTGTGCTGTCATTAAAAATTGCCTTAAGCAAGTTTGTGAAGAACCTCTTTGGAATTCTTACATCACCTTTTCTTTGCCATAACTGTAACCATAAATAGATCCCTCTTCAAAATCTGCAGGTGAAATGTAGGCTGAATCTTTTTCAAAATCTTCATCTGAACTTTCATCTGTATCTTCTACATCAATATACATGTAATCTTGTGTAAAACTTTTCTCTACCATAATCTTTGCCACATCTTCAGAACATTCCAACAGTCCTGGCTTATTCTCACCAATGGACTGCCAGTTGCTTGCAGCTTGGTCAACATCAATTTTGCACTTTGAAGGATCCACTTCAATCCCCTCAGTGCTCTGTTCTTTAGAGTCAAATGGAAGGCCTAGGAGACTCTTCTTTAAACTGGTTTTACCGGCACGATCCTGACCAATGAGTAATATTCTACTGCGGTTAACTGTGACATATCCATCTTTCAAAGCACTTTTATAAGCCAGCTGTGCTTTAAGTCTACTTGGTATTTGGCCTAATTAGAAAAAGTTTTTGCAACACAAAGAAAATAGTAATTTGCAAATTGATAAATTTGTACAAAATAAGTAAAAAAAACAACTAGTATAAATGCCTAACATGAACAATGTTGGAGTCAAAAGCCAGTATATAAAAACTGAACCATCAAAATTGTTTTTTTTTTCTGATGTTAATATATTAGTGAGTTTGGAAAACACATTTATTCCACTCTTACATAAAAGTTACACAGTCAATCAAAATAATTCTTCAGGCATAAAATGTAGTGATAATTTGGTGAACATGCACAACAAAACTAAACTGAACCACTTGTGACTGATCATACAAGAGAGAGGCAATGACTTAAATCAATTCTGCTGAGTAGTGAGGAGTCAGTAACCAATTCATTATTTGTAAAAGAGAAAGAAAACCTGCTTATATCCAAAAGGTAACAACTGTAAGTTAAAGGATAAAATGCACAAAAATCACTAGTGTAAATTATATGGAAATAACAATCAGAATTTCATCAACACTAAAAACAAATTCAAGTTCTATTCCTATAACTTAATTCGCAAATCGTATTAGTTTATAAATTTTGTTTGATATGCCACAAGTTATTCAACTTTTAAAACACTTTCAATGAATCAAACAGAAAGCAAAAATAAAACAACAATTCCTAGCAGTGAAACTACTTGGGATACATTTTATCCTTTTGTAATTCCAGTCAAATAGAAAGCAAAACTCAAAACAATAATTCCTAACTGCATAGAATGATTTGTAAGAACATTTACTCTCTTGATTCCACATCAAATCATATTTCCTTATTGATGAACTTAAATTTCAATGTCAGCCAAATTGTTAAAAGAAAGCTTTTCAATATAGAACAAAAACTTCCATTACAAATGTCATGTATTTCTCAAGTGATGCCAACTTTGTTAAACCACACAAAAACTGTGACAGTATTTACAGTTTAACTATCGCCAGCTACCTGTAATAATCAGTAACAAGCAGAATAACCACTTGCAAATCAATTGTTAGAACCCATTTAGTAATTGCACATGTCACAACAATAATGTGAACAGAAATTTCCTTTACTCACCTTGGAGATCTGAATATACTCGGTCAATTATTCCTCTATCTTCTAGCTCCGCAACACTTCTCATTCCTTCAACTGTAAAAGGATTCCTATTTACAAACAACGATTTGAGTTTCTTCAGCTGTTTTATGGCTGGATTTAACACAGTCAATTGGTTGTAACTCAGATTCAGTCCCCACAGTTCCACCATCTCACAAACAGCGTCAGAGATGATGGTAAGTTTGTTGTGTGAGATATCCAGCCATTTGAGTTTTTTCAGCTGTGTTATAGCTGGATTTAACACAGTCAACTGGTTGTAACTCAGTACCAGTCCCCTCAGTTCCACCATCTCACCAATAGCATCAGAGATGGTGGTTAGTTTGTTATGTGAGATGTCCAGCTGTTCGAGTTTCTTCAGCTGTGTTATAGCTGGACTCAACACAGTCAACTGGTTGTAACTCAGTACCAGTCCCCACAGTTCCACCATCTCACCAATGGCATCAGAGATGGTGGTTAGTTTGTTACGTGAAATGTTCAGCCGTCTGAGTTTCTTCAGCTGTGTCAAACTTGCTGGGAATATGGACAGCTGGTTTCCCCTTACATCAAGGACCATAATATTATTTAGTTTTCCAACATTTTCAGGTATTGTTTTAAGTTTATTCCCTGACAGGTCAAGTTCCTCCAACTCAGTTAATTCCAGCACAGCTGCAGGCAACTCAAGCAAATCCCACTCTGACAGATCTAATGTTTTTCTTCCGAGAACATCTGTTACAATCTTACTTCTCAGCTTTTCTTTAGAAATATGGGAATCCATGTCTTAGTAATGTAACTGTCAGAGCGAAAAAAACAAGCTGTCATTAAAGGTGAGTAACTTGAACTAACTTTCTTGTGGCATTTATAATAACAATCGAACCAAAAATTGGCAAGAATGAGGTTTATAATTTAACATTTACTGAACCAAGGTAATGATTTATTCCTCGTAATACATTATCTTTGGAAACCATCCACCCTTCAGTGTTCTTTTAAACATTTTGAGTAAAGGACCGGATGCTTATGAGTAAAGGGTTTGAGTTATTTATTTTCATTAGAAACATTTCAACTTAAATCTAATTGTATAATTTTTGTGTTCATAAACAATTGCTTGAGTTATAGATGTTAACGAAAAGGCAATTATGAACAAGAAAGACATTTGAATTTAAATACACTGAGTTTTCCAAGCTGTTTTCCCAAAAACATACGAATTACTACTTCCATTTCAAAATTAATATCCAACAGGAAAGAAATAATTAGGGCAAATCTATGGTTGGTTTTGTTTTCATGTGATAACCTAAGACAGTTGTAAATAAACCAAAGCATGAATGATTTCTAAGCTGTTGATATCAGACCAAGTTGCTAATTTTCAGACCTGTTGTTTGATTTTATCCTCTGTAAGCTATTTTTACTTGCAATTAACAGAGTGAATTCATCAGAATATGGTCCTAGTCATTTAATAAAGACTGATTGGATAAGTCCTTCTCACTGACATATTCACTGTTTTGATACAAAAATAATCAGAATGAGAGCTCTTTGTTTTGTTTTGTTTTTTTTTACAGAGTTTGTCTAGCAGCATGATGGTTTTAAGATTACAATTTTCAATTGAAGACATGTTTTGCATGAAATATCATCCAAATCACCCATAGTTGAACAATTGTTAATTAACAAATGTATCAAGGACTGTCTCCAAACCTTTACAAATTGTGCCTGGTTTCTTGAATATTTAATTTTCAGCAAAATGAATTCAAGTTAAAAATTTTACAAATGCAATCATTAACCAACATCAAAACTCGTGTATAACATATTTATTTAACCCTTCACCTTGCATGAGTGACCAATACAGGAATTCTCCTTACAAAATATCAACACAACATCAAGCAGATATTGTAAGTGATATGAACAGAGGAAAATATCAGTTAGAGGATTATTAGATGATCCAATACCAAATTCTCCAAACTTACATCATAAGAATGGTATGGCAAACAGTAGGGAGAATTACTAAAGAGATCTTGGGAGTGAAAGGGTCAAGGGAATGAGAGTGTTTATCTAAGAACAAAATGATTCATGTCCCCAAATATGTACTGAATGTATTTGTTGCTTTCTCAAAAGAACAAGTTATGGTTAAAAAGAACTCAGGGTTGACTTGAAAAAAAAACCCAACAATTTTGAAACCATGGATCTTTAATATAGGCTACCCCCTCTCAGTGCAATAAAAAAATCCTTACCTCCTTTTCAGGGCTTAATAATTTTCTAATATCAGTATTTAAAAATGTTGAGGAGGAAAAACTTTTATCTGAAAATATAACTTTTCATCTGTTAATCAAAACTATAACAAAATTCTTCAACATGATTGGTTATCACCAGCCCAATTTGAGCACTTATAGTACAGTGTATGTGTCATGCTTGTAATTAGACAGTGTAATAGAACAGTTAAAGGGATAATTATCATGTCATGCCTGTGGAAGTGGAAAGAACACATCATGTGCACACGCTGTTCTGCATTTTGCTGAGTTAATTGTTTTTGTTGTTGTTTTTTATGAAAATGTATAACTGTGTAATGGATGTCTAGTTTCTTTCTCCAATTTTGTTATATTGTGATTAATTGATAACAGTTGTCTTATTTGTTAATCAAGAATATTATTACAAACAGAATTGGACAACATGAAGTCCGGTGAACAACCATGGCAGAAACATGGATGACCATGGTCTATCCATGGTCTTGACACTGGAGTAATAAGCGATTATTGAATGAGGTTGAGCATGATGTCAAAAACTGAATGAAATAATTGTTTTATTATAATTTTTGAGGCATTCAGCTATTTTGAGCATCTCTCTTGGTTTTCAAAAGTTTGAGAACACTAAACTTTAAGGTCTTGGAAACTAGGCAGACATTGATCTCGAGAAGATAAATGCAGTATAAGCCTCAGATATTGCATTTTATCATGTCAACTTCACACACTATTGTATATTGATTGAATGCTTTTGACCAATCAGCTTTTTCATTGTAAATCTTATGGATAATGATCAAAATTATTGAATATGTACAGGAAAGTTTTTGTTCTTTTTACAACCAAGAGACAACTGGCCATTTAATACTGGAATTGAAATTTTTTGGCTTGAAATGCACATTACAAGTATGATGTGGTACTTATACATATTAATGAGAGAGATTGTTAATGAATCACAAAGAACTGAGTTTAAAGGTCTCTAAGAATTTGAATTGTATCTTTTCATTGTCAGAGGTTCGGACTTATACCCCTTTGTAAAACTCGCAGTCACATAAAAATATTTGGCCTTTTCACACATCACGAATAATATCAAAGTTTTTTCACGTTCACGCATTTGAGACATTTCACATGAAAGTAAGAGACCAAATTCCCTAGCTAAATTTTCAATTTTCCTAGTCTTGAACAGTCTTAAGTGACAAATGATGACAGAATGTCTTATATTATTTGTTCAAGGACCATTAGAGGTCTGTTTTATGACTTCTATTAATCCATGTAAAGTTCATGTCCTGTCACAACCCTGGTCAAAACTTAACCACTGCTGTTCGAGAATAATACATTTTTAAAACCATCAAAAAGCTGGGAATTCATCGCGCAAAACAAAATGGTTACGAATCACGTTTAAATCAGTTCTTCATTCACAGGTCACGTTTAAATAAAAAATATTACTTCACGAGGACCTAAAAAGATCTTATTATTTTTAATAACGATTCAAGAAAAGGAAAACCGATTCAATTCACGATTCACGAGGAAAAAAAATCGCCCAGTCGTGTTTCACATAAAGAGTATACGGGACCCTCTTGTCAATCACTGAAGCAGACAGCGAGCAAGTTTAATTTATTTTATCAAATACCTGACATACCTGCATTTAGATCAAAGCAATCAAGCATCAATTTGGTTGCTTTACAGATTCAAGAGATTTTGAGTTCGTTTCTAACTTCTGTCAGATGAAATCAACTACACTCCATGGAATTAAGCGAGTATTTTGTCATAAGTTCAAACACTTCCATTGCTTTAACGCGAAAAACTGAAAACTGAACAACTACCAGACAGAAGGATTAATGATCAGAGCTGATTGTCTTCAAGACGATCAGAAACAGTTTGTCCCTTTATTCTTTCCATTCCTGAGAGAATCTTCGATCAAAACTTCCCGTTAAGGCCATCTTAACTGACAATCACTGTTTTCCTTTTCCCTTTTGCTGAGAGTGTGTAACTTTAACTCGTCTCATGCAGAAGGACGACTGAAGGCGCCTTCGTTTTACTTTATCAAAATCGTTATGTCTTCGTGCTTTGCATTTGACGAATGTTGCTAAAGTTGAAATTATAATAGATCAGAAACCCACACACTCAAAATACAAAGGGAAACCAGTGAATACTGGAGATATCAGAAAGTTTGTGTGAACTGACAGAAATGGCGGCAGAAGCACTTCAGGGGAAATTACTTCAGTTCGATGGAGCGGAGAGTGTGAGTTCTTGGCAGAATTATCTCTGTTCGCGTCGCAGAAGTCTGGCGAGGCTACACTTTATAAGTGAGCTAAATTCTTATCTATATGGGACATAATTCTTACCTCTCAGCAGTGTGAACAAATCCTGCAGTGAACAAACGAAAATCAAAATACAGATCGCTGACAATCTAACGTCTCTGCTCAAGTGGACACTCCTTAATTCACACAATTTATTTAACCTCCTCCACAAAATATTTCAGGCCTCTCAAACGTCACGCGACTAACGGCTTGTTTACATTCAGTTGCCGTGCCGAAAATAGCACGGTAAATAAATTATGACTGATTATGCAATTGAAGCCTTGTGGTTACTCAGTATTTGTCACGCAAGGTACGGCTCGCTGTTGACGCTGTCCTTCCGTTGACATACTTTGTTTGGTGCTGGATTATTATGTAATCTGTAGTGTATTGCGTTACCTAAGCGTTACTATAGTCACGCTATATCCTGTAAGACACGATCGGTACATGATTGTAAAAGTACATTCCTATGTAAAAGTAGTATTACTGATTCCTAGTACTGTATTGTGAATATAGCTTGTTGATTCTTTAATAAAATTCAGTTGAGCAATAGCAATGAAAGAAGTAACTTGACTGAGTCTAGACGACACAACATAATCTTTAGGCTATCAATAAAAAAAAAGTCAAAACAGCCTAAAAGCTTACACCCCCAAGTGTAACGTTGCGTAAAGTGAGTATTTCGGGTCTGCTAATTCTTACACTGTTTAACTCTTACTCAAGTAGCGTTATTTCAATTTAGGTAGCGACACTTTTAGTAACAGATCAAGAACAATAACAAGGTCCTATAATGAAAATGTTATTTATTGTAACAAATGGCTTTTTAAGGTAATCGAAATAAGCTTTCAAGGAATAGTTAATACAAATATGAGGAAAAGATAATGTAGCAATATTCTCCAAAGTTGACAATTGTTTTAATAGGTGAAGAATGTAATAGCCGTTAAAGAAACTACTTGCGAACCTAAAAAAACTCTACCAACGATTTCTTTTTGTTTAATACCGTGTGATATCGGGATTCTGATGACTTTTCAACGCAGCAGCAATTCATATGGGGTCCCCAAAAGAGTTCTTTAATCCCGTGACCCGACTTCAATTTTATCTCAGTTCCGTAATCCCGACGGTTTATACCGGCCAATCCCGATCCTGGTCATAGATTTTTGTTTTATTCCATCCAGCATCGATCCGTTGGAGTCTTTGGTCACCGTAAGGCGTAAGTTTATCTTTTTTCACCCGAACGATATCGTTCATTCAAGAAGTTTTCAAAGTTTTGCACGAATAACATAAGCTAGTCACTATAACGACTTCCATCCGTTTAACTTCGACCCCGGAAAAACATAGTAGTAAAGACAGCTCAGTATCAAAGAAATGAATAACAGTGTCAACAAGTGCTTCCATAACAAGAGAAAATAATTAAAGAAAAATTAATTGAACACAATTCTGCTGTTAAAGCGAATACTTCTTCCGAAGCGGGAAAAATCTTCCGCGGAGAAAATGAGTCTCTCGTTCCAGAGATAGGGTGACCCGGTCATCACACGCGGTCTCGTCGTCCGGAAATGACTCATGCGATTCTTCATCATTGCCGGGGGAATCGTACTCTAATATCCAATATCTCATTTTCCTCGTTGGCTGGGTTTTTTTTTTTTTTTTTCGCTGCTCCTTAAAGTCAGCGAGTTCGAAGCTGAGCGGTTCACCCAGCTGAATTTCTCTCTGATCCGGGTACGACGGGAGAGTTTCAGCTTTTACCATCTGACGTACTGTTCCCCCAATGTTTGTGCTCAGTCCCTCATCTTCTGTATGTTCTGTGGTGCTATTTGTATAGGTGATAACATGTTTGTGGGAAGAAGTGAAACACGATCCCATAAAAACATGGGCGTGTGAGGCTTGGCTTTTTTGGACTTTCATATAGATCAATTTCTTTATAAATTCTCGTCAACGGACTTCTCGGTTCTTGGAGCGTTTAAGTGATCGATTCCCGAATTCCGCCTCTTGAAATTAATACCGATTCCCGTGTCCCATTCACATTAACAATCTCGCATCTCGCTCTCTTCTTACTTTAAATTGCCGGATCCCGGCCTTCAAATAAACCCAATCCCGAATCCCGAATCCCGAAAAACCTATTAGGGACCCTCTCACATCGTTTCCCTTATTGGACTGACTTGGGCTGTTTAAATATAATGAGAACCCCGTCAGTTAATTGCGGGCGATCCTCTTCACATAATTTTTGTCAAAACGAGTCAGGAACTTATCAGGACGCCAGGAGAGCGCATGGAAGTTCCTCTCTATACTCCTGATATTAATTTTCTGCTTTATTGCGAGTATCACCGCGACCATATCTGCAGAAGTACCATTGCCAGACAAGGGACGTCATCATATCTTATCGTTCGAGGAGTTGTCTCCACAAATCTCTTCATTCGATATGATATTCGAATCTACCCTTCACTTTTTTTAACTGCCACAGATGGATGTTTTAATTTTGGAAGCAGCTAAGCGCATTTTTTTCGAAATAAAAGGCGTTTAACGCCTTGTCCTCACGTAGCGCTTTGCTCATAACTATATCATTGTCACAGTATCCGTACCACTCTTTTGTTGTGTTTAAGTAAAGAACAACGTTTTACTGAAAAAGAACGTCAAAGAACTTTTTGGTCTGCCCTATATCTGAGCTTATTTGAGTTGCTCTCTCAAACGAGTTGGTTTCGGTGTTTGAAAAACAAAATCTTGCAACACCTTCTAGTCATCAGAACTAACTACTGATGTCACGCTCAATTCGACACGCACAGAAAACGTTCATGTCAAGTAAGATTGACTTCAAGTCCCGCACTCTATTTTCGGCGCGCTCAGAAAACGCACATGTTAAGGAAGATTGACCGCAAGTCTCGAACTCTACTCGGCACGCACATAAAACGCTCATAAATCTCACATGTCAAGTGAGAATGACTTATCGCAGCCTATTCGGTGCGCTCAGAAAACGCACATCTCAATTACGGTTGACAACAAGTCTCAGGGTGCGTTCTTTTGGGAGAATCCGGATCAGGATTTCTGATATGTGGCGTTACGTTTGAGCAAATCCATTTTCAGATCAGTGATCTATCAAATCCACTTTGGATCTGACTTTGGATTTGACTTTGGACAAGGATTCATCGGATCACTAATGTGCAAGATCTAAAGACGGATCATTGCATCATTGATCCAACGTGTTCCTTTGGGCGAAGGATCCGAAACTTATCATTTTGCTCAGCGATGCTCAATTTCAAACAAGTAGGTACTTCATATGTTGACCGGAAAGATTGTTGGCAATCGCTCAACAAATTCTGCGGTAAACACGCAAGAAACTCGATTTTGTAATGTTAAATCGATCGGCCACTGATCGCAGGCATTTAGGGTTCCTAAGTATCCATATCGTAATCAATACTTGCTTCTGCAAGTCAATGGTAGATCTCCACCCGTTCCTTTGTCCATGAGGCAGACCTAGGCAAGTAGCTAAGAGGCGTTCCAAACAGCTGACTGTAGTTCTTGACACAGAAAATGACTTAAGAAATCTGAAACACTGTAGAGTGGTTTAATACGTTCAAAATAATTCTCAACGCGGACATGGCTCTGCCTCTCCCTAATCGAAAGAAAAAAAATAAAAATTCCTCATCTTCACTACTTCTCGCTTCTTGTAGTATTGAATCATCAGAAAGTTCCTCTATTAACGAAACAACAGCTGCTCTATCCGCGGCGGCCATCCTGTTTTCGTTTTTAAATTCAGCGCGCGATTCCGCTGACGCGCTCTACAATTTCGCGCCTGCTGTCATGGTAACTGATCTGATGAACTAAAGCTCCGTTCCTTAGATGCACCCACAGGCGGCCCAAGCTCCAGCTGTGGGATGATCATCTTGCACAATAACAGTCATGGCGATAAGAGTTTGTATGAGAATATTTACGACCGCTCTAAGGAATAAAACAATACGTCAAATTCTCAACGAAAATAATTCACCTTACTTTCACAGCGTATCACTTGTTATCTGACCGTTTACTTTGATGAAAAGAACCCAATTTAGCGAGTTGTCCATTTCGAGGTTTTCAACTTACATAAGAAAAGCCCAAGGCTGAACACTCCATTTCCAAACGCCTGATCCGAGAAGCGAAAAATCCCAGCGCAAAATGACCTGGCGACCACAAATCCAACGCAGAATCCAATACTGTAGTTTCATTTCAATTCACTACAAAATCAATCTTTTCCTTGCATCCGACTAAGCTGCAGTTTGCTTCAAAAATTTCCAGTTTATAGGTTTCTAATAGCCCGCCTACGCATCAACCTTGACACACGACCGTTAAAAATCAGCTTGGTAACCCTGCCTCCGTTTTAACTGAGCCTCGCCGGGGAACACACCGTAACTTGGCACTTGTGTTGCTTGGATTCTGCACCGTGATCTTGGATCACAAATCCTAATCTGGATCCTCCGAAAGAAACGCACCCTCATTCTCTATTCGGCACGCAGAGAAAACGCACATGTCAAGTAAGTTTCACTCAAGTCTCGTGCTCTATTGGGCACGTACAGAAAATGCACATGTTAAGATTGACCTCAAGTCTCGCACTCTATCGGGACTCGGTACAGACAGAAGATTTGTGGATTTTCTCTCCTATTTTAGAACTCTCTCTGGGAAGAAAAAATTTCAGTCTCGCTATGGATTCGACACGTACATGTAGCTCTTTTCTCTAGCAATCTGTTACTGTTGTAATACTGTTACTGTCACTCGTCAGCTTAACTGACAGCTGCGAATAATAAAGCTTGCCTTACCTGACATGAGGTTACACGTTTTGAGGTTAAAGTTCAAATCAGGTCGTAACGAGGTATATGTTTTCGTGAATGATCCCGATATTTTAGGCAAAATTTTAATCCCTGATCCCAGAAGCGATGGGAATTTTGATCCCTGATCCCGCAAAAAATTGTCGACCCAGGAGATTCCCTTTTCATAATTTTCCCTCGTAGTTGTATGACATAAAAACGAAGCTAATTTTGACAACATTTGCGTCAAGATGGAACTGTTTACAATTACTTCTATTAAAAAAATGTTTAAAATATAAAATACCGTTCTGCATACTTCTTTTTTATAATTATCCAAAGCATTAGGTGCCTAAATGAACTCGATCTCCCACTCCTCCTGTTCGACTTCATCGTTTCCAGAATTTAACGTTTCGTCACAATCAGCGCTTGAAAGGGACACGTACTTGACATATATTCTTGAACTGTTCTAATTTGAATTATTATTTTTACTGCACTAAAAATCGAGACTAACTGGCGTGATACTGACTAATATATGCACTTTTTGAAGCTGATACAAAGCGTTTCTCTATTCTAATTAATGCTGTTATTGTTCGTTTTTGTCATGGTTAAAAAAATGTGCATTGAGTACACCATATTTCAAAATAAGAGGGAAATAGAGGTGGTATATTCTGATAGAAATAATTGCCAGTATGAACCTCACAAATGAACTAGTCGTTACAAAATCATTTACCCGGACACTGTAGAGACTGTTTTTGCTGTTGTAAGGAAGGTACTTATATGTTTTTGTAGTTACTTTAATCGAAACTAAGTATTCAAGTGAAAGCTAGTACATCTTTGCGTATTTTGCATGGGTTTATGGCATTTTAGAAATATCATTTTCAGGGTTATTGGAAGATCCTTAAACAGTTTTTAAGAGGCGTTATCATCTACCTCAGACAGCAGTCAAGGTATGTACAAGAAATGTAAAGTACCAGGTCGGATATTTTGAAAAGTTAATTTGAATACAGAACAGCTAAAGTTTTAACTGCTACAGCATTAACTATACCATTTGTTCTTCCTCTGTGTGAGCGTTGAATCCTCTCACCAATACATATATATTTTTTAGGACTATTTAAAAAAATCTGCGAGTTTTCCATGTCTCTTAAAGGGGCATAAATAAAACTTAGCAGGTTTTAACTCGAACAAAGCTGAATCTCAAGGTTCATTTTCCATCCTTATCTTAGTTGGTTTTGTTGTTTCTTGGATTTTTCCCTCGTTCCACAAACAGTTTTTAGCCCAGATCCAAAAAATATTTTCATTCTTAGCATTATAGCATAATCTTGGTCTGTAATTTTTAATCGTAATTTGTCTTACAGGAAAGAACGAGCCAGTGGTAAGGACGATACGATTCTGTATTTTAATGACATTTTGCTACGTATATGAAATTTTCGCTCAAGAATGCAAGGAGAATGAGCATGCCATTTTTGGTATGATGCTTGGAAGACATACCTTCAAAAAGTTGAAATCGTCGATTGCAGTCGAATGTAATCAAGCGTGTAAAGATGATTTTCGATGTCACAGCTTCAGTTACTAAATTTCAGAGAAATTATGTGAACTAAACAACCGCACTAAAGAGGCCAGACCAGAGAACTTTGTACCAAATGCTGAAAGATACTATGTCAGGAGTAATAAGAAAAGAGGTGAGTTTCATCGCACAAAAGGACTTAACACTGAGTTCAAAACTTTCTGAACTGTACGGGTCTTGGTTGGTAAAATTTAAGACACCATAGACAAAAGACATGATAGTACTCCAAATTTCTATTTTCGAAGGCAAATTATTTTCCATGAATGCAAGAGGATAGCGTTATCCGCATTTTGAACATCCGGGCCAGATCTCCAAATATTTTTCTTTGATCGAGAAAAATAATGAAATTTTTTTTACAACTGCACAAAGTAGGATACAAATAACACGTGCATAGAGTACTAATATCCTGCGATATCGTACTAAATTTGTCTGAATAGAACTTACTAATCACTCCCGAACCAGCCAACCACCGCACGCGAAATGCGCTATTCACCCAGGTGTTTTAGACTAACAAGGACAACAACTCATTGGTGCGCAATGGAAGGGCACCGACTTGACATCTTCATACTGAGCTCTTAAAATTTATGTCAAACATTTTGGAAACTCCTGCAGACCTGATACTTGAGCAGATTGTTATTCATGATTGTTTATTTATTAATAATGTACAGTAGCTCACTCTCTTAGCGTCGGACATCCTGTATGTAGTTTTGCTTTTAGATTTCGATTGGATGACAGTGAAAACCATCAATTGTAAAATCTAAGGCATCCGGTGTCAGCTACATATGAACAACAGGGAGAGTGTAAATTAAAGGACGGCCGAATTCGACGAACCTCCCATTTAAATCAAACTCTTTTCATTTTCTTCCATCGTCCAGATGGGTTTATGAAATTACAGATAGAAAATGATGTGCCACGATTTACCGAAGCAATTTTTCGGCATTAGGTTAGTATGAGACCTCCTTGGGAAATTAGGTGCAGCCTGATAAGGAGGTTTATTAATAAGAGATCAACTTGCTGTGAAAAATTTGATATAAATTTTTTATTCAAGATGGGTTTATGAAGGCAGCGAAAACTGTAACTGTCACTATCACTAGGCAGGAGTAAATCAGCGCTTGCCGCAAAGATTCGGAGCCGATTTCATGTACAGACAATGAAAAATTTTTCTTCTGACTATTAATTGCAAAAAAAAGTTCAGCTGCTTTACCAGACTTCAACGTTTAAAAATTGCACTTTGAACATGCGTCTGTATTAACTGCAGTAACTTTAGATGGAATGGGCCGGCGCTTGTGGCCGAGTTGCAAAGGAGAAACGCTGATTAAAGGCGTCACGTGAATTGGAAGTTTTCACAAGATTTAAACTGACAGAAAAAAGAACACTGTACTAAAATTAAAACCGTGAAAATGCAGGCATTCAAAGTGGGTTTCATTTAAAAAAGCCAAGAGCTTTCCGTAGATATCCTTATTTGCTATTTTTCCAAGACGCAGGAATTAAAAAAAAACTTCTCAACATCTCAGGAAAATGCAGTTCATGTTTTAGTCGAACATTAGACAATAAAGCAATTTCCTAAGTGGTTAATTAACAGCATTATTTGGGTGAACAGTATTGAATTGAAAATTTCTTTATCAAAGCCTTCTTATAATTACTGATCTACTGTCTGTTATAAGATATTCTAATTGATTGGACTTGACCTGAAAACCGTAGCTTTTCCTTGAAAGTCAACGGAATCCTGTACATCAATAAAATGGGGAACAGGCCCTTACAATTTTATATGCTAATTTTAATCAACAGAGATCGAAGTTACATCGTCTAAATAATTCTACCTCTTAAGATCTGCTGATTAACACCTCTTTCTCGCAAAATACTCTTATTTTGTTATGCTGGCCGTTGTCTCAATGTTCAAATCCTTGGCACCTTTAAAACTGTAAAACATAAAGTCTAACAACTCAAACTACTGTTTGTATAACATAAAAGAAATTAGGATTGTAATTCACCCCAGGGTAATAACGAATTGGTAAATTGAAAACAAAGTGGTAGGCTTGTGGAATGATTCCCTAAACGAAGTTATAAACTTGAGCTTTTCTGAGAAAGGATGATCTAATCTCTGTAGGACAGTAAAACATGGTATGCATAGGAGATGTAAGGATCCAGGTTCAGATTGTACATCTAAGGACTCATGTAGGTACAAGGACGATCTTAGTTGGTGGAATGATTCGTCTCGTTAATTCTGTTAGCGAACGAGACCTTGACCTGTTAAATGGAAGCAAAAGACTGCCAATATTTGTTCTTTCTCTGTTCAAACGTTAAATTTTGTCAGTATCTTTTTTTATATTTCTTAGGCCATTTTGAAGAATATTAGAGTTTCTCACATCTAAACATATATCAACGCATATAAATAGTATGATAAATTTGTAAGATTTTAGACTTAGTTGGTTGTACAACAAACAAAACTATACATTTAAATCGGAATTTCATGAATCATTTTCCGTCCTGTCTTATTTTCTTTAATCTCAGGAGCATAGCTAACAAAAATCGACAAAAAAGTACTGTAATTTTGATTTAAATTATAGCGCTTTCTTCAACCCAAATTAATCACATTATTTCTTTTTCCAAATTTATCTTAAAGGAGAGACGAACCAGAGGCAATGACGATGCGGTTCTGTATTGTGATTGCAGTGTGCTACTTTGATAAAATTTTCGCTCAAGATTGCAAAAAGGATAAGCACGCAATTTTGGGTATGATGCTTCGAAGACATACCTTCAAAACGATAAAATCATCCATTGCAGCTGAATGTAATTAGGCGCGTAACGATGATTTCCGATGTCACAGCTTCAACTACGTCATTTCTGAGGAACTATGTGAAATAAATAACCGAACTAAGGAGGCCAGACCAGAGAACTTTGTGCCAAATTTTGAGAGATATTATGTTAAAAGTAATAAGAAAAGAGGTGAGTTAAACCATAGAAACCCCTCAGCAATGAGGTGAAACCCATCTGAACAATGATGGCTCTTTAAAAAAGAAAGACCATGGGTGAATGACATGAAATTGGTCCAAATTTATACTTTGAAGTACTTTCCACAATTAAGTGAGATGATACTTTCCAACCGGAAGCCTTTTTCCATCGAGAGCCACAGTAAGCAACAATGAATATTTTGTTCTCTTTCACGTGCGCGCTGTAATAGGTGAAGCAAATGAGTTTGAACGAATGGACGGGGGCACGGATCCCGCAGTCAAAAGTTCATTACGTCAAACTTTCTTTCTCTTGAGTAGATACATAGATTTAGTTTTATTTTTAGTGGGTAAATGGAAATTATAGTTGTTCCTTGAAGAAAACATTTTTCGACTACAGTTCCTCTCGCTTCTATTCCGGAATTTCCCGCAGAAGCATGTGAAGAGATAAAGCGAAGCGAAGAGGGAGAAGCGACCAGCGGCGAGTACTGGCTTTATTCCATCATAACGGGAAAAACAGTTCTTGTTTCTTGCGATATGGAAAGAGAGGGTAACAAAACCGAAGTTTTTTTTGTTCTTGTAGTTGATATCAATATTACATTTTTAATTCCTGTGATGTAGATCTAAAGCAAATGATTTGTTCTGCATTGTTTGTTTCCTTTCACTGAAATCCTCAACACAACCATCACATATAGCGGTGAATATCATGTTATTTTCTCATTTACCCATGACTGTATTACATAAATTATAAAATTGGATATGTCCTACCCAAAGTAAGGATATGGTAGACCTTCGGAGGCCTTTTTTTTTTTTTTTTCCATTTATTTTGTTTTGCACTAATTATTCAGCCCGCCAGTGTTCATGGCCAACTAGAACCTGTCAACACGAATTAGAGACGCGGCGGCGAAACAACTTATGAACGGTAGCTCTTCAATTTCAATCGCGTAAAAATCTCCTGATTTCGATGGCTCGTGAAGATCTTTGCAATCGGTTTGCGTGTAAAACTAGACGAAAGTCCAAGAAAAATAGTCTGGCTGAGAAGAAATTCTACAAGAAACGGCGAAAAAGGTCGCTGAAACAGACAAAGGCTCGTGGTTTGAGGAGCTTTGGCCGCCCGCACTCGATCAAAAAGTTCTATCGCGGCTGCTCAAGCCGTGTTCGACTTGAAATTGCTCATAAGCAGACTTCAACAAGATCTTTCAAGTGCAACTGCTAGATAGTGTTCTACGAAACATGTTTTTGCGAATGTCACCTGGGCCTTTTCAGGTTGCCCCCGTGTTTCAGGGTGTCCAAGTAGTTTCACATATGGTCACCTAAAGGAGGGAAAGGCGATAATTACAAATATTAGAAAAACCAAAAACATTAGAAGCGAAAAATAAAATTTTTGTTTTTAACTTTTCAAGCGTCAAAATGTAGCGGATTGCCTTGAAATCTTTTAAACCTAAATCTCTTAGTGATTAAATACGTTGTAGCTGTAACGATTTTTAGATTTCTAAGAGAGTGCATATTCGTCCCCCTCGCGAACAAACAGGCAGAGGCAAAGAAGGACTTATTGACCGACCAACTTGTTGTTTTTACCAAGTTAATGTCAATTTATATTGTTCATGGATATTATATCCGCTTATATCGACAGATATTGCATTAATTGCACAATCCTATTCTTTTAACCTTTTTTATACCAAGTTAATTTTACCGTCGACGGGAGCAAAGGACACTTTGGCACCATACAGACATTCACAGTTCCACGGACCACCTGCCATCTCATCAAAGCCTGGGGCGCTCGGGGAGGAACACATTCCTACGATTATGGAGACAATCCAGGAACATATTATGGTGGAAAGGGAGCGTTTAAAGCAGGGAAGTTTAGACTGAATAATGGAATTGTGCTAAATATCGTGGTGGGACAAAGAGGAGGACAAAGGAGGATGAAAGCGGTCAAAGTACAAGCCAGACTGCAGCTCAACTTGGAAAATCTGTGGAGGACAAAGCCGGCACTGGAGGAGGGGGAGGAAGTTTTGTCTCTATTTCAGTTAATGTTCTGTTGCTGGCTGCGGGAGGAGGAGGGGTGCGTCGGGTGGATATAATGGTATGGATGGTCAAGTGGCATCAGTAGTGAGGGGAAAGATTCGTCACAAGTTCGAAATGGAGGCACAGATGGGCTGCCATGTGAATGCAATGGTGGTTCAATAGTGGGGAGGTTCACGCGCTGAAGGCTGGTCGGAGGTCAAGCCGGAGGTGTGAATAGTGCTTATAGCGGGGGCCCTGTACCAGGAGCAGTCGGTGGGTTTAGAGGCTGGGGAGGTGGTTTAGAAGATAATAGGGCATCAGATGGAGGTGGTGGGTACTCTGGGGGAGGCAGTGGTACTCATACACCAAGCCGGAGATGGACGAGGCTCGTATCGCAATGAGTAAGACTGTTCAGGTTTGACTGCTGGTAACTCAAATCATGATGGCGCTGTGCAAATGAATGAATGACTGGGCTGAGTTCAATACAATATTTGACTGTCTTATTTGGTTTTCTTTAAGACATTCTTTGTATAGCGGCAAACAGTAGTTCTAGTAGTAATTGGAGGAGGTGATCTACCTTCCAGTCTAGTTCTTGTTTTCATTTTGTCTCAGACTTCAAATCTAATCACCTCAAATCCTCCTATACAGAAAAAGGAGCTGTTTGATGGAATGGTTTATACCAATTATATTTAAAACCTGGGAGATTTCTTGTTAAAGTTTAGATCGTTCGAACAAAAAATAGTGTTACAATCATGACAAATTTGTCCTGATCTAATATTATCAGTAAATGGGTATTGTTTGAAGGAGTTGTAACGTAAGCTAAAAATAGGGTATTTCCAAAGTTTAGTTCAGATTCGCAACAGAGATACAAACCGTCCAGTCGTTTCATCTCCTGTCGATTCTTATCAAAATTAAGACCATTCGTATCCAATGGACGCTGTGAAAATAATTCTCAATTAATTGCTACAGAAACAGACATTTCTTCAAACGTACTTATAAAAAACAGGTTTTATTAGTATGGGTACGTACTAACTCGGCTGACTGAGCGCGAATGGTTCTAACTGGTTACGAATCGACCGGGAGAAAGAAAAGGATTGGTAACAGAGATTCTGAAGGTAATGTGCTCATGAGAAGTTTTTGAGGAATCAACTTCATTATTTTTCGCTTTTGAAATTTGTGCATCTTTCCTAGAACACTCTTCAGAAAAAAAAAAAAGGAATTCTAGCAATCTCAGTTGTAACATAACAAAACTGATATCGCAAAATTTTGTTTTTCTACTCAAAGAGCGCGGATTGTATATATTCTCCTGGCACTTTTTTAGTTCACCTCGGCGATCGACGCTTCAATAGCGTGAAATTTGCTTTTCCCTGACAAATTAATAACAGGTGTCGCTTGTGAACAGATCTATTAAAAAGCTAAGAAAGTTGAGATACAAAATTCTTAAAAATTCTGTGTAGGATATCTTTTTTAATACACTTAGCCTTTTACCTCCATTACAAAGCTACTATTACCGAAAACACGCGTTAAGATGCGATTTTTTCTTTAACAAAAACGAAGTCGGCTGTAAAAAAAATCTCTTTCCTGAAAACTGTCATTTGTTTGAAACCGATTCCGAAGATTATTGCACAGATATTCTGTTTGAACAATTTTCTTCTCCAAGAGGAGCAAGTGCGTTAAGATTTGCATGACCTTGTTCAATTGTGCGATTGTCACTTTTGGAAATGTCATTTTAATTCCGAAACCATCGTGAATCATGATTCTCCCTAATAAAATACGTATTGTTTTATAACGGTGGGATCGCCAACCATTACTTGCCCAGGGATATTTCGTACTCAGTTGGTTTGTGCCCAGCTAAGACCATTCATACCCAGTCAGTTTAGTCGTCCAATGCCCATATGCTGAAAATGTATGATTTCCCTCTTAAATATAAAATAAATATTTTTAAAATATTAAAGCTTAAAAAAAATGAAAAAAAGACAAAGGGGAATAAAGACACAATTTTAAACAATAGGTTTTTCTCTTAAAAATTTCACATTTTCTTTGTGCTAGGAAATGTCGCACGTACAACATCTGTACCACAGGGTTTTTATTGCCACTGAATGGTGGGACAAAATGACAGGATGCAAATGATGATGGCACGCTTGCTTAAAATGCCGAAATTCTGTGTTCTAGATCTTGGAAGAAACTGCGAGAAATCTTGCACAGTGTATCCGTGTTGTTTTTTAAAAAACACTGTAACGTATTTTAACTATGCATTATTTCTGTAATAACCAGAATGCCAAATTCCATCCGCTGATTTTGATCTTCTCCACACTGTGTGGTTCGTGACCTGATTCAACGAAAATTATCGAGGAGGCGCCTGTCCATGACCGTCGACTAAGTAAATCATGCAAGAATTAAGATTGATCAAGCTTATGCAGCGATTCAGAACAACCCAGGATCTTTTTTTTCCTTCCAATTGTTATTAAAACTTAAAACCCAACAGAATTTTGCAAATGAGCTCTGCCACTAGCGCAATGGAGGAAACACATTGATTTGCTTGTGGCTATCACTAATTGGTGTCTAAACTTTCCACTGACAAGCCTTTTCAGCCCGATTTACGCCTGCATTTTGAGAATTTTTTCTTACAAACTGGTGAATTTTTGTTATGCAAATTATGTTCGAAGAGATGGTTCTCCTCTGATCACGCTGGTATAAAAAAGATTGCATGTGAAGTTTCCATATTTTATGCTCTGACTTAATAAATCTTGTAGATTGTAGCAAGAGAAAATTCCATGAGCTATATTATTGCAGTCGCAGCGGTCTAGCTGAAAAAATCAATTTTAGCTTGTGTCGACACAAAAAAAAGAGAATTGGAGAACAATCAAACTATTTTTGAGACATAAAGATAATGAAGGAAAATAAAGGAAAGTTTTCTATCGACAGGAAGTCGAGAGGACCGCTCTTGGCATCTAGCCATGTTTTTCTAAAAATTTGCTCGAAAATACCCTGAGAAATGTGGTCAGAACACCACAGAGTTAGCAATTTTCAATCTATACTATAGAAGAGATGCAAACTATATATACTAAAGAAGAGATGCCCACAGATTTGTGGGCTTTATTGTGCGCGTGCATGTTTACATTTTAATTAATATTTTCTTTTCTTTTGATGCTGCCTATATTTATTGAAACGTATACATGAAGGATCCCTTAGAATAGCGAATAAATATATACAAATGTGATTGGCCAATATTTTTCTAGGAAATTGAGCATTAAATTTTCAGCTATGCAATTTTCTATATAAAAAAAGAAAACGCGGATTCCTAAGGACTGAAATACTTAAATTCTCGTAGAGTCATGCAGAGGTCTAACTATCAAAATGGCTACAAAACTCATCGTCCGACTTAGTTTCAATATTTTTGTTTTAGTAATGAACGAACAATCTTCGCAATTTCTCAACTAATCAAATTTTTTCGCTGCGTTTGGTCTTGAATCCTTCGAAACACTCATATAAAAATAAACTAAAGAAAACAAAAAAAGATTAACAAAATTATCTATTTCGGTAAACATCATTTCATCCAACAGCTTCCTTGTGACGAGCTGTGAGACATCTTTCATATATCCAAATGTGATTGGCTAACTTGTTTCTAGGAAGTTCAGCATTAAATTGACGCTACATCGCAGTCAATAAACTACTGTTAGGCTTCTCGAATTTTTTCAATAGCTTCAAAACATCGAGAGGATCTCTTTTCATCTGGTTTTTGAGGACATGGGAGTTTTTCTCTATTTCTTCTTGATCTCTGTGGCTCTCCCCCTCGGACAAGTTCAATCCTGCCCAGATGGTAGGTTTCAAATCTTACTTAATTGATAAGAAATTTTTATTTTTCTCCTCTAAAATTTTCAGCTGTGCAAATTACTATTTAAAAACAGGAAACGCGAGTTCCCAAGGACTGAGAAAGTTAAATTCTCGTATATTCATGTCGAGGTCTAACTATCAAAATGGCTACACAACTCATAGTCCAATTAAATTTCCATTTTTTTTTTTACTTATAAACGAACAACCTTCGCAATTTCTTCGCTGCGTATGGTCGTGAATCCTTTTGAAACACTCATATAAAAATAAACTGAAGTCTTAACAAGGTCATCTAAAATTAATGACAAGATTTTCGCAAGAAAGATCTTGTAGTTCAGATAAACCTCGCTCTCAGGGAATTGAAACCAAATTGATGTATTGATTAATAATTATTTCTTTACTTTTACATTCTCATGTGGAATAGTTGACATAATTTCTTTATTCAAAACAACTTTTGTAGAGAAATCTTCCACCTTAAAATCATAAAGCAGACAGAGTAACTTTCGGAACTCGAAACTCGATGCATGTTTTCCGCGATATAGCACTCCTTGTGTTTTGTATAGCGCGATATTTAAAGCCCGATGGGCAAGTTTTTCATAGCCAATAAAAACAGAGAGAAAATTGTTGAAATGCAGGGAAAGCAGTTATATTTACAATAATGCAAACGGAGCACTGTCTGCAAATAAGCGGGAACATTAAAACATCCCACTTGACAGGTGGCTAAGAGATACACGATATGGATGTGTAACCATTACCATAGTGACGTTAGTGAACAACTCTTTATTAGTTATTATTTTCATAATTCAATTGAAATCGATGCCCAATGAGGCGAACGGAAGATCTAAGAGCGAATGTTACCAAAGAGTTGTTCACTGACGTCACAATTCAAACATTTGGTGGTAACAGCTGGAAAATCACTTTCACGTACCCATATTTCAAAGTTAAGTAGGTTTGGAGGTTAATCACAGCATACTTCGTTTGGCTGAATATCGATTTATTTTGTTAAAAAATCGATAATAACTGAATTCCGCTAAAATGCCATCTTTGAAGCTCAAAGTTTCAAGCGAATCTCGGAGCGTCGCGTCACAAACTTAAAAAACCTGGACCGATAAAAAGTAACAACTCTTGAAAAGCAATATCAAAATATACGCTGTCAGCAATTTGAACAATTCTTGACCATTTATTTACACAATCTAATTGAATTTATCCGTACTACTTCAAACTTGTTTAAAAACAGATCAAAATTAACCCGTTGTTTAACTATGTGCTACACAAAACAATTGACTGAAAATCTGGCTTTTGGAAGGCGAACTGTGGTTCTTTTCGATCGCCAAAGGATTTTTTGGGGATATGATTCTGGCAACGCGATTTAATCAAATTTTAAAGTTAGATAAAATACGCCGATTCGACGGTGCCGTTAATTAGTCGAAAGTGTACACACACACACGAAAACTCTATTGCTTTGCATTTTACGTCCAATCCATAGCTTATTTAAAATAATATCCTCTTACCTTCCATGTGACTGTTTTGAAGAAGTGGGTTACAGTCCTGAGAGTGTTGCATCGTACATAAAAGCAAAATAACCTGGCAGGATAGTCAACGCCTCCTGATTATGCTCTCACAAATCGTATTTCGGGGTTTCTGATTTGAGGTATCTCTATTCCCATTTTGTTGAAAAGGAAGCTGCAATTACTTCACGTAGGAGAACGTAGGACGTTTGGCCACTTAAACTACAATATCGGTATTGGAGGGTTTTTTGTTATCTATTCAACATGTACACTTTTTATCTACAACAAGCTTAATTGATATGAATGATGAAAACACAAAACAGATCAAAAACGAAATAAAGACAACAATGCAAAATTGGTCTGTGCTTAGCGTGTGTATGTCGTGAAATGGATGCACGAAGGAAGTTTGCAGAGCACGAGAGAAGCGAGTTGCTCGAGGTGAAGCCAAGAGCAATTTTTGGCTTCTCGAGTGCCCTATGAACTTCCTTTGTGCATCCATGACACGATATCAACTCGCTTAGAGCACCAACCAATTATTTTATAACGTAGCGGCTATAACTTATGCACGAAGATAAATTTCTAGTGCAATCGAGTAGGGTTTATCCGGTAATTGCTTATTACCAGAAAACTATCAATAAAAGGCAAGGCGAAAGCGACCAATAAATATTTACTCGGAGACCAAAGCTAGTGAATTCGAATAACTGCTAAATTTACTGCTCAGAAGCAGAACACGAACGAATTTCCTACATTTACGATACCCGCCTATTCGATTCAGCATGTTGGAATCGTATTTTTTTACTAGAATTCACGGCCAGAATGTGTGACTTTGCGTTAAAAATTTAAAAATTCTGAAAACTGCAAGATTTTAGAACAAAATCTTCAATTCAGCAACACTTTTGGAACCTATCACCTCAAATAATACTTACTGTTTTAAAGAAGAGTTTCCAAAGCTGGAAAGCCTCACTTGAAGTAAGGATGCTCAATTTCCTTCTTCACAGCCATAACTCGTACAGCGTTTAGGGATGAAAAAGCGTTAACTCCGAATGTACTTTCGTAGACTGACAGAACTCAGATTTTTTTCTTTGAACAAGTATTATCTAGCTTATTTCCTATTCATCTTGAGCTTCAAAAGTTGTATCTCAAGCGGGATGGAACATATAAACAATCTTGAGAGTTTTTAAACTACTCTGATAGGGTAGACGAAAAACTTACCTGCTAAAGTGAGTTGCTAACCTCGTGTTATATATATATGCTTAGCCATGTGTGCGTCGAGATATACACCATGATGGTTCATTAGGAGTTAGACAGGGCTTGCAAACGCGCGCTTTGTTATAGTAACTTCTAGGTGAGGAGATATGTGATTTGAATTCATTTCTAAAAAAAAGTTGGAAGTTCATGATTGAAACGTCTTACCTCTCACATCATTAAACATTAATTGTAGTTATTAAGTTTTCTGAGGACGATTTTTCATCGGAGTTTGAGCCCATCAATTTTCATACACTTTAAAACTTTTGGAAGTCATACAATCCTTTTCTAGTGATCTTTTCGGCTCGAAAAACCTTAATTATCGATATATACGTCTCCCGCACACGCAACAGCAAGCTTAACAACATCGGAGACCCTCAGAATTGATGACCCATTTCGCTTTTTAATATTTAATGATTTGAATTTTTAGATCAATGCCGTATATTAGCATTTCCATCCACATTGTTCTTCGTGGGAGAACGTCTTGTTAACCACACCATAGCAAACATAAGTGTTATTGATAGGGACACGTGTGAATATCGTTGCTACTTGGACCACAACTGCGTCAGTGTTAACTTTTACTTTGGAGAAAACGGACCAGAAGTACACAACTGTGAACTGAGTAACTCAGCGGCCAAAGAGTATGATAAGGATCTGGTGAAAGCAACGAACTATGTATACCACGGAACTAAGGTACCAGTTGTTCAATGTCAATTGCACAAATCTCTCTTTTAGCAATTCGTGAGAGCTAAAGGGGAACTCTTTTTTTTTTAATTTTGTTTGTTTGTGTTTGTTTTTGTTGAAGAATTTTTGCGCTCAAGCTCCATGCAAGAACTATGGCACCTGCCAGTCGGGATTTACAAGAAAACGATATCGATGTTTATGTGCGTCTGGATTCACCGGCCACGATTGTGAAATAGGTAACTCTTAAAATGATAGAAATCAATTTTGTTTTTGATTTTAACATGATAATCGATTTCTTCAGAAGGTTCGAGATTTAGAATCGGTTGTACTTATGACACATATTAAATATGACCCATTGTGAGGGGAAAGAAGGATGGGGGCGCAATTTCAATTTTTATGCTCTTATTCTCCACTCTGGGTATTGTGTCTTGTTTAGGATGAACAGGAAAGAACTTGAGCCACCTCCCGTAGGTGTTGCATTCATTTTCTGTTTCAAAGACCATCCTGCTTCCCTCAAGTTGCAGTTTCACTCTAGCCCATAATAGGCATTCAGCGCCGGGAAAAGTCGGGTGAAGAATTATCCTCTCCGCAGCCCCTCATTCGACAATGCTGACAAATAGCATAACACATAATATAATTTTAAACATGATGAGAGCGTTCAGAATTTCCACAATTGTAACGGGAATGCTAGTTGTACAAACACCGAGGGATCTTACAATTGTTCTTGTAATCCTGGATTCAGCAGGGATGGTGTTAAGGATAATAAGTGTTAGATAAAAATCAGGAAATTTCTTGAATCCCTAATCATACCAACATGCATGCCAAGGAATTTTCTAGAACATTTTATCACACTACGGAGTCATGATGTAATACTACCAAAATAGTTGTGTTGTAAGCTTCCGGGATGTTCTAGAATACTTTGTTAATGTATATAAGGACTCGTTCGTGTAGTAATAGTTGCTGCTGTCTGGATTTACCAAGTTACAGTGAAAGATTGTTCATTTCGAGGAACTTTGGAGACAACTGTGATAAAGACTGTAGTAGGCTTAAGTAAGGTTTATTATTGTACTTCCCTTAGGGAACCGCTCCTCATTAAGAACACTACAAGTTGTTTATGAAATCAGTTGAGTTTGTAGGATTTTAGTTTTCTTTCTGTCAGTTAGATTATACCGTAACAATATACATAAATGAAAAGATATCATCCTGAAAAACATGTTAAAAATGGAAGATTACACGTGCATTCTTTACTTCCTAAAAACGCCAATGAACCCCATGTATAATACTACTCGGTACAAAATAATTCATATACTTTCGTTATACAGACTCATCCCCTTCTCGTTGTTATTATTTATCGCCATAACTGAAACACTGTCCTGATTTGATTTCAGACATTGACGAGTGCTCTAAAAACAGCCATAACTGCAGCTATACAACCTCTACTTGCACCAATACAAAGGGATAATTCAAGTGCATTTGTAAACCTGGATTCATTGGTGATGGACACAACTGCACAGGTACTGAACATTATTTAGAGCATTATAATTTATTACATTACCGCAATAAACCTACGCGACTGGCCGAAGTAGAGTCATCGTATATACTAACCTGTTATTACTAAGACTCATGATGGTCATAAAGTGGAGCCCTCTCTCCCCTTTTCCCCTTCAGCTTAGGTATTCGTAATCATGATCATAAGTACGGTCTTGGTAGAAGTTGCGTTTGATGATCCAGATTATACTTCACTCTTATTTTTCCGTTAGATACACAATTATTGTCTGTTTAACTTGATCAGCAGGCGTTGTTGTCGTTTCGACCAGTTTTTATTATTATTACTATTTATATATATATAAATTTTTTTTTTCATTCTCTCCCTACAATCATGGTGGCATATTTCATTGTGTTGATTTCATTGCAGACATTGATGAGTGTGCTCAGAATACCCACAACTGCAGTAGGGACAATGCCACTTGTACAAATACAGAGGGATTGTTCAACTGCTCTTGTGATCCTGGATTCAGAGGGGATGGACACAACTGTGCAGGTGTGAGAATTTTTTAAAGTATGATTGCTTTCCCGTTTGAGCAAGTAAAACATACATGGCCCGATCTTTTTGTCCACAAATATTTTAAAAGAGTCCTACTCTTTTTTGGAGGGTTGTCCAATACCACGGCTTGATACCAGTCGTCTAATATATTCACGAGTCGTAGATTCATGAATATTCATTACGGAAACCATGAAAACGAAACGAGTCGAAAGTCTGTGCTGTCTACCCATGAATGTCAATAGGGAGACCTAGATATTTTTTCACCACTTTGAGAGAACTGAATCCAGATGGTGGTGTGTCGATTCGTACGAGTCGTTCAAGTCGTCGATTCATGAATATTTATTACGGAAACCATGGAAATGTTATGCATCATTTGTTTCTGAGGCAACCATTCAAACTTGTTCGATGCTCTAGTAATGGCGAGCGTCTTCACAGACAAGGTTGTTTTATCGAAGCTCTTGTTTGTGTTCCATTTTATCGGAGAAAGCTTTTTAAAAGTAAACGACTTCGTTAGAGTCGTGCCGTCGTGCCGTGAAGCAGTTTCGTAGTGAGGCAGAAAGCTTGTTGTTCCTTAACAGCCAGGTTTTATGTACTCGTTATAAGCTTTGCTTTAAGGAGCTTCATCAATCATCTTTAATATCCGGAGTACCATCTTTATACCTTAAAGGGAGAAATGAAAGCTTTTCCAAAAGTCTTTGATTTTGGTCGGAAAGTCAACGTTGTGGTTTATCACAACGAATTTGGAATTTGGAACGTTACGTGAATTCGATGTTTCGTCACGTGCGTTGAATTTTGCATACGATTAAAAAAAGAATTCGCATCTCTGTTATTTGTTATTTGATAAAAATAAAAATGTTTATCCTTTTCCTCTCATAAAGTGGCGTTTTCAATGGATATCCCACTTAGGTAATCTTTCACACGAACACAAAATATTCCTACTGGGCAACCGGTGTCAAAAGCCGTAGTCAGGTGCCTACGCGAAACGCTAAGGGTAAGCCTTCGAAAATTGGCCGGATCTCATTAACGGAATTCTTGGAAAAAATCAAAAGTATCCTTTTTTCTTACCTAATCATTGCTTCAACGGTCACGTTGCATGTATGCGGTGTTCCGACGCGGGCGTCGTGTTTGTCCGCTCATTAATATTCCATTGTATTGAAACAGAATTCGCATTACTTTTGGTTGTTTGATAATAGAGATGTCTCTCCTTTTCCTTTCACAAAGTTCTGTAGAAGTTGCAAGTTACAACAAATTATAGGCGACAAATTTTCTTTTACAATAAAATTATTTATGAATACCGCCAATGAAAGTCAGAAAGAAAATAATTTCATTCCCCGCCGACCCTCCGGCCCAAAGGGCTTCGAAAACACTATTCCTAATGGAAACTATTTGGTCCATATTGCGCAGTGATTTTTGCTAAGACGAGAAATGCAGTGGTTTTTTGTGCACTGCGAGCAGGGCTTTTTTTTGGAACAAAGAGGAATAGACTTGTTATTTGTGTACTTCACGCGGTGCTTTTGGAGCAAGGAATACTTTGTTTTTTGTGCACTTCGCGCGGTGCTTTTCGAACGAGTAATACTTTGTTTTCTTTGCACTCTACGCGGTCCTTTGAGAACGAGAAATACTCTTGTTGTTTGTGCACTTCGCGCAGTGTTTTTAGAACGGGGAATACTCGAGGATCTTCTTGTTTGTGCACTTTGCGCGGTGGTTTTATGGTTAAAAAATCTCCCAAATGACATTTATGGATAGATAGCACAGCCTTACGACTCGTTTCGTTTCCATGGTTTCTGTAATGAATATTTATGGCTCGACGACTCGTACGAATCGGCGCACCACCATCAGGGCTCAGTGGTGTGAGGTGAAAAACGGTTAGTCTCCCTAGTGAGGGGCACGGGTCGTACGACTCGTGAATACATTAGACGACTCGTGAATACATTAGACGACTTGTATCAAGCCGCAGTATTGGACATACTTGAACGATCGTTCTATTGGTAAATTAAGGGTATTATTACAGACAGAGTTGGAGGAAGTCCTGTGAAGAGCCATGGCAGAAACATGGATGACCATGGTCTATCCATTTTTTTGACACTAGAGTAAAAACCATCATTGGATGAGATTGAGCGTGATATCAAAAACTGAATTCAATAATTGTTTTATTATATGTTTCTAGAGGCATTCAGCTATTTTGAGCTTCTCTCTGAGTTTGCAAAAGTTTGAGAACAGTACACCGACTAAGGCCTTGGAAACTAGGCAGACATTGATCTAGAGAAGATAAATGCAGTAATATATAGATTTAGCCAAGCCTAAAGGTAGAGCTCGCATTTTTTTCCCCCACGTCTCAAGGGCATAACGCCTTGCCCCAGCCGGGACTAGAACCCGGGTCGTCCGACTCAGAGCCCAGTGCACTGACCACTGGACTACTGGACAAAGCCGTGCCCGCGGTACAGTTGACCACGCATGTTAAAAGTAGCACCTTGTCCGGTCGTACGGTCGTACATCCAAATTTTTTCTGCTTGATGGGTTACTACTATTTTGTATAATTATGGGGCTACGCTCTGCGAGCTCTGCGTTAAGCTTCAGCTTGCATTTCATCATGTCAACTTCACATAGTATTGTATATTGATTGAATACTCTTGACCAATCAGCTTTTTCATGGCGAGTCTTATGCATAGTAATCACATTTATTGAATATGTGCAGGAAAGTTTTTGTTCTTTTCACAAACAAGAGACAACCGGCTAAATACTGGAATTAATTTTTTTGGCTTGAAATGCACATTACAAGTATGACGTGGTTACTTATACATCTTACTGATCTTACAAAGATTGTTATTGAATCACAAGGAACTGAGTTGAAAGGTTTCTAAGAATTTGAATTGTATCTTTTCGTTGTCAGAGATTCCCCTATACCCCTTTGTTTAACTCAATCACATAAAAATATTTGGCTTTTTCACATATCATGAACAATATCAAAATTATTTTACCTTAACGCAATTGAGACATTTTACATTGACAGACTAAATTTTCAATTTTCCTTGTCTTGAACAGTCTCAAGTGTCAAATGATGACAGAATGTCTTACATTATTTGTTCAAGAACCATAAGAGGTCTGGTTTATGACTTTTATTGATCCATATAAAGTTCATGTCCTGTCACAAGCCTGGTCAAAACTTAACAACAACTGTACAATAATACATTTTCAAAATCATTAAAAAGCGGGGAATTCATCGCGCAAAACAAAATAGTTCACGAATCACGTTTGATTCAGTTCCTCATTCACGGGTCACGTTTAAATAAAAAAAATTACTTCACGTGGACCTAAAAAGATCTTATTATCTTGAACCGCGATTCACGAAATAAGGAAAAACTCAAATTACGATTCACGATGAAAAAAATCGCCCAATCATGATTCACATAAAAATTACAGGGGACCCTCTTGTCAATCACGGAAGCAGACAGCGAGCAAGTTTAATTTATTTTATATAATACCTGACATGCCTGCATTCAGATCAAATCAATCAAGCATCAATTTGGTTACTTTACAGATTTAAGTACCGCTCCCGCTAAGAGCGGTCCTCTCGACTTCCTGTCGGAAAAAAGTTTTCTTTTATTTTTTGCCCGTGAAAGGGTTTTGGACTCATTTTTCAAAAATAGTTTAGTTGTTCTCCAATTCTCTTTTTTTGCTTCGCCACCAGCCAAAAATCATTTTTGGCCAGACCACCCCTGTGAACATCGATCGAAAGTGTCAATTTCAAAGATTTTGTCTAGCGCGCAGCGACTGCAACAATTTAGCTCACGGAATTCTACCTTGCTACAAGTTACAAGGTGTATTCAGTTAGTTCACAGACAAAATATGGAAACTTCAGCTGAAATATTTTTCATACCAGCGTGATCAGAGGAGACCCTGCTCTTCGACCTTAATTTGCATATCAAAAATTCACTACTTTGTACTTTGTACTTTATAGGACAACTCGGCATCTAATCTCTATTCAGTTGCTGTGAAAACCTAAAGTTCTCAACGTAGAAGATAAACAAACGAAGTTTGAACTGTCAAAAGGAGATCTTGGTCAATTCCAAGAATCATGCAAATGATCTTTGACACGAGCGCAATTGAGCAAACACATGGAATTGCGTTGTTTTTAAGAAGTTGGTGGATGGAAGCTAGAGATATACCCGCGGGTTTGAGGCAATCCGTGACCTCATTGGTGTATAAACTATGCACTGATATAGTTTTTCGGCCCGATCAACGCCTCCATTTTGAGAATTCTTTCGCTCAATGTAGTGAATTTTTGGTATGCAAATTAAGGTCGAAGAGCAGGGTCTCCTCTGATCACGCTGGTATGAAAAATATTCCAGCTGAAGTTTCCATATTTTGTCTGTGAACTACCTGAATACACCTTGTAACTTGTAGCAAGATAGAATTCCGTGAGCTAAATTGTTGCAGTCGCAGGTGCTAGACAAAATCTTTGAAATTGACACTTTCGATCGCTGTTCACAGAGGTGGTCTGGCCAAAAATGATTTTTGGCTTGTGGCGAAGCAAAAAAAGAGAATTAGAGAACAACTAAACTATTTTTGAAACATGTGTCCTAAACCCTTTTCATGGGCAAAAAATAAAAGAAAACTTTTTTCCGACGGGAAGTCGAGAGGACCGCTTTCAGCGAGAGTGGCACTTAAGTGATTTTGAGTTCGTTTCCAACTTCTGTCAGATGAAATCAAGTACAATCCATGGAATTAAGCGATTATTTTGTCATCAGTTCAAACACTTCCATTGCTTAACATAAAAAACTGAAAACTGAACAACTGTCAGAGAGAATGGTTAACTGTCAGAGCTGATTGCCGTAGCACGATCAGAAACAGTTTCTCCCTTTATTCTTTCCATTCCTTCGAGAATCTTCGATCAAAACTTTCCGTTAGGGCCATCTCAACTTACAGTCACTGTTTTCCTTTTCCCTGTTGCTGAGAGTGTGTAACTTTAACTCGTCTCATGCAGAAGGCCGACTGAACGACACACAGAAGGCC
Source organism: Pocillopora verrucosa (assembly GCF_036669915.1). Lineage (NCBI taxonomy): Eukaryota > Metazoa > Cnidaria > Anthozoa > Scleractinia > Pocilloporidae > Pocillopora > Pocillopora verrucosa. Next base: position 22,034,130 of record NC_089316.1, on the reverse strand, counting down.
TCTTGTTAGTGAACTTTGCTAATTTTTATAAACTGCTCGTCGTACAAGTTCACTTCATGTTCAGTACTTGTTCGTCATCTCTTTCTCCCTCAGATTTCTTCCACCATGTTCCTCTTGATCGACTTCGTTACAGACTATCAGTAGTCTATCCGAGGATAACTCTCGACAGGGCTGTTGATGTTCTATAGAGTACATCATCTGCCCATTGATATCTCTTTTGTCATATTTTCTTAGTCAGCTCTTCATTTTGGACATATGACTTTCATCATCTACAGTAGCGTCCCTTTTTTCCTATTTCTCGTTAAATAGGCATCAAGCAGTCTTCATATACAAGGCTGATAATCCAATACTGTAACAACCCAGAGCCATATTTTCTTCTCAAGGCAAATACAAAGTCAAACTCTATTTATGACAGATAAAATTTTTATCTCCTAATAATGTTGGTATTCTGTGAACAAACATAATGTTTGAGGCAAGCTTGCCACCACTCCAGACGGCTAAGAACAGTTTTTGTATCCATGTGGATGCTTGATATTTTAAAAACCGCACAAATGATAAAATTTTTTCATAGCTAAGATAAGCAAAGTCACATAGTTTTTTTTTCCAGATGACAAATATATAAAATCAATTCCGAAGGAACTTCTTTTGTATCCCTTAGGAAAAAAAAGTCTTTCTGCGGATTGGACTTTTTAAAACCAGTTTTATTTTAGTTCCCTTGTTTTGCATCAGGAGATGACAAAAATCGTTTACGCAGGAAAGACTACTCCATGAACTGTTCAGTAAGAACAGATAACTTTTTATATTTCACAGATATAGATGAATGCACAGCTGGTGTTCACACTTGCCTTCGTGGAACAGCCACGTGCATTAACACTATTGGTTCGCACAACTGTTCTTGTAACCTTGGTTACGTAGGGGATGGAAGAACAAGTTGCTACGTGCAGTCAGCCGGTCAGTGGTTTTTTCTTTTACAAGTAATGTGAAATAATTTTACTTACAATTGCAGAGGATAGCATTTTTTTTTTCATCTTATACTATCTCAGATATTTTCGTCTGACTTTAGATGCTACACTGAAGATTGCTCTTCTTTATTTTTTAGAAATTAGGGCGGGTAATGATTCAGAAGAGTGAGTCGTGAGCCGTACATATAAATATTTTATCTCAAAGAAAATAAGAATGATAATTTTACTCGAATTGAGGTTCAAAGCTCTTTCCCACGCACATGATCAGAGGAGAAAATATCTTAATTACAGATTAATGAAACAAGACTGTTGTCAATCATTTCGAACTGTGCTGAAGCCATTGAAGCCATTGAATCTCCTAAAGAGTATTTAAAAAGCTATATAAGAAACGTAAAACACCAAGGAGACAAATGAAAATGAAAGAAATGAACCGAAACAACAATGAGGTAGCGTTACTGTAACTCTTTAGCTGTGCATTTATCTGTTTTCTCTCTCAGAATGTCAAACTCCTGCAAGTCTTACGGAAGCTAACAGGAAAGAAACGTTCACCGGAGTTCTTTTATGCGACAATTCACTCGGCCCAAATTGGTTTCGTTTCCGGGGGGCAGCCGGAAATAAAATGGCTGCCACATGTGTTCCAACTCACCGCTGTGGAACGCATGCAACTGGTTGGTTAAACGGGGTTCATCCTACAGTGAGCGAGGGTATAGTCACCAGACAGGTCTGCTTTAATTGGTCAGGAGGATGCTGCGTCTGGTCCATCAACATCCAAGTAAGGAATTGCAATGGATATTTTGTGTATTACATCAGTGGTACGCCTTCAGTGCATCCCTGTCACCTGCGCTACTGTGGTGCTGACTAGATTGTCAATGAAAACAATACGAAACGCGTTTTTCTTGTGGACTCCGCAAATTTTCGACTCATTTCATCCTCAAGGATCTTTTTGTGGCTGTGAAATGAAAGTGGTATTGGTAGTCATAGTTCTTAAACTCGCAGAAAATTTTTTTCCTCGAAGAAATTAGGATACGAAATTTCTTTTACGTTATTCAACTAGATTAATGGGGAAAAATGTTAATCATCCGGCAAATTGGTGAATAAAATGATCAAATTTTTAAATGTAAATAACGATAAGGCGAGGGGTTGCAAACACTTGCCTACGTTTTAAGTATATTGATGTCCGATATCAACCTTTGTTCCCTTAAACCCAGTCGTTCGAGGGTTTTTTTTTCTTCGTCTGTGGCCTTGTTAACAATGAATCCATGTTTAGCTTTAAATCACAAATCAGTGCTAAGCTCTAAATTCCCATAGCAGTTGTGATAGCCTCAATAAATCATTTGCAACTTATTGTGTTTTAGTGAAATAAAGACAAATAATAATAATAATAAAGTGATCAAACTTGTGAAATAAAGACAGATAAAAAAGTGAGCCAAATTTGTGAAAATTGTGAAATTGTGAAAAATCTCATAGTGCCCCGCTATTTGTTAACTCCAGAATCTTACCAATAACTATGCTCTATTCTCATTTGGTTTCCTCTTTGATGCATGACATTGATAATCACCGTGCCCCGTCTAATATTTCTATGCTCTTTATCCACTCCGAGCAGGTTCATCACCATTTCACAAGATTCTCAGCAACGGCTAATCTGTACGTTAAAGCGTCTAGAACTAACCAACTTTTATTTTCTTTTGCTAGAATAGGTGTAAGATTGTGGAATAGCATCCCAAAAGAACTTCGTATTAAAAACAGAACCCCGTTTAAGCGTGAACTTAAAAATCGCCTGTTAAAACTTTTGGAAAATGAGGAGATGAATGTTGATATACGCTGCTCAGAAATTTGTAAATATCTCTTGATAAAGTAACTCTTCGTTTAAGTCTTGTTTCAATTGTATTATATATCTTGATAACTTTGCAATTGATTATTTAATTATTCAACGGACTTAATTTTATTTTATTTTATTTAACAATTGTATTTTTATTAATGATTATCTTTGTTTAATTGTATCGGTATGTGATCCTTAGCAGAGACAGCACTTGTTTTAGAAGGGTGGCCCGCCTAGAATAGCTTGCTAATTGCGGGTCACCTAGGACTGTGATAATATTGTATTGCTAACAAATAAAATTGAATTGAATTGAATTGAAATTGAATTGAAAAATATATTGTTGTAAGGCGTGTAACTGGGTTGGCGGTCAATTGCCTTGTTGGTTGAGTTCACAGGCGGGTAATCTGCTGAGGACTGGAACCCGGTTTCCCTTTATCTCTCATATTGCATAAATATTTATAATTGAATCAAACCATTTTATTGTACCTTATCAAGGGATTATTAATAATGATTAAGTCTAGAGCATTTATATTTTCTTTGTTTTTTCATCCTTGCCGCGAATCTGATGTTTTGCCCAGCCCCAAAACGAAGATTTTTCCTTCGATAGTGAGTTTGTGGAATTCAATTTTTCTATAGCGAATAGAAATTTATCTTTGCAAGTGATGTTGTATGATCCTCTTTGCTGGCGCACTACAGAGGAATTGTATCAGCCAGTGAGACAATTTAGTGGCTATTTCACAACTAGACTTTATTTCTACAAATATCACGTGCAGTGGAGTGTAAGTGTTGCTCAGTAAATAAAAATAACAAATGATAGAAGCTTACTGCTCAACATTTACGATATTTTAAAAAAGTCCCGAATAAAAACATAAATAAATAAATAAATAAACTGGTACATATGGTTCCGTTGTATCACTTGGTCCATCAGAGAGCCTATTCCGGCACTCAATTGTTTTCTTAATTATTGTTTAAATCTTTGGCAAACAGCATTAGAGTATGACTTTAGAAGAGGTGAATCGTCCCATTTCAGTCGAATAGAGTCGATTCGACAACATTTTCAACCCTGCCTCGTAGCAGGTTGAGGAACAGTTTCTACTTCTTGAAAATCAACTTCCGGTATTACATTTTCACATCAAGAGGGACGGTTTATTCAGATTTCCAGTATCACGACACCACTTAACCGCGAATTGACCTCCGGTAGGTCGATGCTACTTAGTCATACATATAGTTAAAGATCAACCTCATTTGAGTTTAATCACTATTGTCACTATCATTGTTACCGATATTATCACTATCATTACTGTGAAACTCTTGTCATACCATTTCCCGTGTGTATCGCGTCTTGGTTTTAATTACCTGTGAGTGTTTGTATGTTTTATTAGTTACGTTGTGTACTTGAAGTTCATGTTTATATCATTGTGTATTGTTACTTAATTTATATCGAGTAATTTGTCATGTTTTTTGCATAAATTTAGTCCTGTGTATCAATTTTTACGTCCAGTCTTAAGAAGCAGCCTCGTCGCTTTTTAAATGCCTGTAAGGCTATGCACCGCTAAGGTGAATGTTTTTCTTTACTGTGAGTTTATTCATAAGATGTTGCCAATACCCAGACTTTCCCAACCAAAATAATTTAACCATTGATTCTTATTTCACTAAATGTTTTATTCCTCTATACTTTTATTTGGTATATAATTCTCTTCTCCTGCAGCTCTCCTCTCTTCTCCTGCAGCTTTTAAACGGAAGTGCATTCTTATTACTTTTAAATTCATCTGTTAGTTGGACGTGGAAAATGGGCTCCGCGATATCGCTAATTTGGCCGCAAAACGGTCACTTATCACAATTGTCGTACTCATTATTTTCTTTTTTCTCCAAAACTTTGTAGATGTCTTTGCATAAAAAGAATTTTTCTCCTTTGACCAATTGAAGAAAATAACCCATTAGGTTATCTAGAGGGTCTCAATGGGGTGATGGCTTTTACGGCTAACGGTTAAAATTTTGGCCAATTTACGGCTAACAGTAAACACCTTTCCATCATTTCCACCAGATATATGCATTTTAACAGACTTTGAAAAGCTTTCGTATCGCTCTCAAATTTTTACAGTAATATTGAGAACATCTTTTCGTAATTCTACCGCCCAAAGCTTAATCCATTTGAAGGTTTAGCACAGGCTGAAAATTAACTTTACTCACAAAGTACTTTTACTGAAGAGAAATGTATGCTTTCGAAATTAAATTATTTTACACGCAAAGAGGAACGCAGTGCTTACAAAAATCGTTTTGTGAGGTCTTATGAGGTTAAAAAAGAATATTTGAGTGTTGAAAAGACGAGATTGTGATTCGTTTTTGAATGCGAAGCCCTCAAACTTGTGCAATAATTTGCTGCTAAAAATGACGATTTTAACGGAATTTTGTTACTTGTATTTTTCTCTGAAATAAAAAGATATTTTGTCGAAAAAAGTATCCAGTGATTTTAGTTATAGTCTAGCCTATCTAATATTGAAATAAGAAAGAAATCGAATTTTTCACACTTGCCGCGAAATTTAGAATTTGTCTGATTTTTACAGACAAGCGCTCTTAAGTGATATTCTTAACTGCAAGGATCGCTTTCATATTTGTTTCTTCAACCGCAGTTCATATCATATATTTGCAGTCATTTACTCACCACTTAGAGGGTTTACTTAAAACCAAGAGAATGACCAGCTCAGCGTGTAGAACGCTGCACCGGTATCGCAAAGGTGATGGGTTCTAATCCCGCACGGGCCTGAATTTTTCTCAGGTCTTATTTTTACTGCTATTTAAGTAGTATTCATAACTGCGAGGATCACTTTCATAATCATTTCTTCAACCGCAGTTCACATACTGGTATATATGATTTTCATTTATTTTCAGTCATTAAAGGGGCCTTTTCGGTGAGTGATGATTTTCTCAACCAGTATTGATCCGTTGAAATCTTTGCTCACCGTCAGGCTTAAGTTTTTTTCACTAAAACGGTGTTACTGTTCGTTTTAGAGGTTTTCGAAGTTTTGCACGAATAAAGTACGCTAGTCACAGCCACGACTTCCTTCTGTTTAATTTTGATCACGGAAAAGCGTATTAGTAAAGACAGGTCAGTATTAAAGAAACGAATGGCAATGTCAACAAAAGTATAAAAAAACAAAAGGTGACGGCGATCCCATAGTTCCATAACAAGTAAAATAAAGAAAAATTAACTGCTGTTGAAGAGAATACTTCTTCTGAGGCGAGAAACTCTTCTGAGGAGAAAATTCGCCTCTCGTTCTAAAGATAGAATCTCGTCAACATCATATGCGGTCTCCTTGTCGGCCGATTCTTCATCACTGCTTGGGGAATCGTACTCTGACATCCCATCTTCCTCTCGAGTTCAGAGCGTTCTAGGCTGACCGGCTCACCCGGCTGAATTTCTCTCTGATAGAGGTACGATGAGAGAGTTCCAGCTCTCCCGTCTGATAGAACGCTGACGCACTGCAGCACCAAATGTTTGCGCCTAGTCCCTCATCTTCTGTACGCTTTGTGATGCCATCGGTACAGGTGGAAATGGTTAAATTACTGATATGGCTGATAGGATCATAGTACGTTCGAGCACAGCATACCGAGACTATAGTAGGCTGCCCAATGGTTTGTCCTCTCTAATCCTTCCTTGGCTGCGTTCCCAACGTTTCTCGCGTAGTTCAACAACTTAGCAGGTTAAGAGAGTCATATCCGTATAATTCTGAGACTTGCTGGAGGTTTTCAAGGCCGTATTTGGGCATTTAAACAGACACAACAGTCTGAGATGACACGTTACTGTGTGGGCCATTAAGGGTTTTGGTAAATTGGCAACCTCGCTTCTAAAAAGCAAGACTTACTCCTCTGATAAGCACCCAAGAATTAACTTCTCGCTAATGAACTAAGGAAGATGAAAAAAATGTATTTCATACCTCCTGGAAACGGTAATTTTTTCCAGAAAAAAAAAAACTCGAGATGATTCTGTATTCACTGCGCAAACACCTCAACCCTCATACAAGGGAAATAAGCAAAAGTGACAAGATAAAAGCGAATGAACCTTGCGTGGACTGGATTATTCAGTGTGTGCTGTACCACGGTATTCAAGTCTGAAAATCTTTAAGCACAAAATAAAATCCAGATACCACATGTAATGGCTTAAACAAAAATTTGGTAGATTTGTTTTATCATCTCAATTAATTATCATTTTCTATGTTAAAGGAAGTCAATCGAACACCAACCAGAATCACCCTCCCCTCCCTCTCTACGGCAACTCCTTAAATTACATCCAATGAAGCCACGGACGGTGAGAACGGATTCATTTCAGAGTCAGTCGGTAACGGTTTCGTTGATATAACTTTTTATTGAGTAGCTGGTAATTTTTCCAATTTGAGATATCTGAAAAATGGCCTCTCGTTGGTGGAAAAGATGCACGGCTCTAGATCGGTTTTACTTCCCGTCTCTTTTTTTCAGATTGTGTGCCATAGAAATGCTAGAATGAATGCCCCTCATCACATCAGTCAGTTGGTACATGTGCTATGATTGGTCAAAATAGCGCGCCCAATTGCACTAAATTCCCGCTAAATTTAAAAGTTTGTTTGAATTGATATCTCCCACCCTCCATCTGAACCCAGAGATGTAAAAAAAAATCTTACTTACCTCGTTGTATTTTGTCTGTATTGTAAGTTGCGGAACCTCGTTGTCCCGCACAGTCTTATGGCCCAAGCGTGAAGCAAAGATGAAAAGACATTTATTATATCTCAGGTTTAAACAGAGGGGGAACATACATACATACATACATACTTTATTTATTCCAGAAGCAGATGATAACTATTATATACAAATAAAACTAAAAAGAAAATACTTCTAGAAAAGGAAGTTAAGAGGTTATCCCTGTGTAAAAACTCCCTTAAAAGAAAAGACAAAATATAAATCAAAATCATTACAATCAAATATTTAAGTACGATTTAAGTTTAGATTTAAAATGCTGAAAGCTGTCAGCTTCCACTATATCACCCGGTAACTCGTTCCATAATTTGACAATCCTAATAAAAAAAGAATTTTTGTAACAATTAAGTCTAGCTGGTTTAATATAGAGTTTGTATTGATGATTTGCTCTCGTAGACCGAATCGTGGCAATATCAAAGAAGTCTTCAAAATTTAAATGATAAAAACCAAAAACTATCTTATAACATTCGACTAAAGATAAGTAAGTTCTACGGTCAGAGAGAGTGGGCCATTTTAACAGTTTGCATCGGTCTTCATAGGACATTTCTCCTTTGCGTTGATTTAAAGGGAGTCTTGAGGCTCTTCGCTGTACATTTTCAAGGGCATGGATGTCCTTAACAAGGTAAGGACACCAAACAGGTACCGCATATTCCAAGATTGGCCGTACCAGAGACATGTACAGCATAGAAAAAACATTTGTGTTAGCGGTGCCTACTGAGCGTTTAATGGAACCTAAAACTTTGTTCGCTTTATTGACAGTGATACTTATGTGATGGCCCCATGAAAGATCTCTAGTTAGTGTGACACCGAGATCTTTAAAATTAGTCACGTCTTTCAGGGGCTTTTCTAAGAAATAATTAGTTACCGACTTATCGCGTAAATGCGTGATTCGCATAGATTCGCATTTGTCTGCGTTGAAACGTAGCTGCCACTTACGAGCCCATGCGCTAAGATTATTAAGATCATCCTGAAGAAGCTGACTATCTTTTATAGGGTCAATTATCTCTCTGTAGATCTTCGTGTCGTCTGCATATAATTTTACTGTAGATGATAGGAATTCCGATATGTCATTAATATACAATAAAAACAATAGGGGCCCGAGAATGGTTCCCTGTGGAGTTCCGGAGGTAACGCACGACCAATCAGAATAAGATCCCCTAACGACTACACGTTGTTTGCGCCCCACCAAAAAATGTCTCAGCCAGTTGAGTAAACATTCGTCGATGCCGCTACATTTCAATTTTAAAAGCAGTCGCTCATGGGGAACGCTGTCAAAGGCTTTGGCAAGATCCAGAAAAACAACATCGGTAGGAGTGGATGAATTACGGGATTTCGCCCAGTCATTAAACGTTGATAACATTTGAGTTGTAGTAGATCTTCCTCGTAAAAAGCCAAATTGGTTGCTATTGATAAAGTCGATTTCGCGCCAGAACTTAATCATCCTATCAAAAACAATTTTTTCACAGATCTTACAAGCAATTGAAGTAAGGGAAATTGGGCGGTAATTTTCTCTCGAAGATTTGGAACCCTTCTTATGTAGAGGAGTAATGTCGGCATGTTTCCATTCCTCAGGCAAAAGGCTAAGAGACAACGATTTGTTTATCATATACGTTAACGAAGGTGCTAATTCCGAAGCACACGACTTAAAAATGCACGGCGCGATATGGTCAGGCCCAGGAGACTTGTTGGGCTTGAGTTTCAGAAGATGGCGTTTGACCTCATTGACAGAACAATCAATTTTCGCAAGTTTCTTGTCAACAGTGCAGTCTTGAGTGGGAAAATTTGCATAATCTTCGGTAGTAAACACCGAAGAGAAATATGAGTTCATACTCTGAGCAATACTGAAGTCGTCAGTCAGAGCACATCCATCGACGCTTATAGAGATGAGATTATTAGTGCCTCTTCTCTTGGACTTAACAAAATTCCAGAAAGGTTTCGGGTTTTCATTTTCCTGTAGATCAAGTGCAAGTTTCTTTATATACGACCATCTAGCTGTGTTACAAAGTCTCTTAACAGAATTGTTGAGTTGCCGATATTTTTCCCAAATAGTTGAATTGTTTTTTCTGCGAGCTCTATTATACAATAATTTCTTCTTTTTGCACAAAACAATAAGTTCCTGTGTAATCCAGGGGGCACTGGATCTCTTTTTATTCTTGCGTTTGGGAATGCACTCATCCACTGCTGTAAATAACAAGTCTTTCCAGCAAGCCCAATTATGATTAATATCGCTGTCGAAGAAGGCGCAATGCCATGGAATATAAGATAACAGCGATCTTAAGTGATCCCAGTCGGCTTTACCATAGCAATACAACAACTTCTGTGATTTACGCTGGACGTAAGGTATACCAGATAACGAGAAGGAGATAGAATTGTGATCTGAAAAGGGTTCTCCAACAACCAAATGGTTTACGAGGTCGGGCGAAGTAGTGAGAACTAAGTCTAGGATGTTCGAGTCTCTGGTAGGTTCATTTATCAACTGTGTCAAAAAATTGTCTTGGACGAAGAGTTCAATTCAAACAACTTTTAAATTTAGAGGGTCATTCTACTGAATACGGCCCACTTAACTGACTGATCATAGCGCACACACTAACTGAGATACATGATACTGAGTATTATTACCATGAAATGATTGATACGTGTTTCGTCCAGTACTGTAGGATATAAAGTATTCTATAATCATCTTCAGTAACATCGACGTCCTTTTTTCCGCGCAATTTATAAATTGCGCGAAATCTTTCTCAATAAATCTTTCAAGAGAGACTGTCCATATCGGCAATTACCA